>NW_028263380.1:28087184-28289684 GCF_051168715.1 Poecilia mexicana
TACAGGGACACGTGTTGAATTGCGGTGATAAATGCCGTCACTTCCTGCGCTTGTTGTTGACTGACGTGTTGCACATGTGCAACGATGCTGTGACAAAGTCTGTAATATAGTCATGTGACTCACGAACGATCCGATTCTTCTGAACGGCTCTTCACTGTAAACGACAGAACTGGAGTCTCACTGAGAGCCGTTCTTTATTCTTGTAATGCTCTGGTACACTGCAGTAGCTATTATTCTATTTTATTAAACATATATTTATTTAATCATCGAATAAATAAAATCTAAGAACGTAAGATCACACAGAGCGCATGCGCATTGCTCTTTGAACTACAACACCATCTGTTGCTGAACCGGTCGGTTCTGTTGGATCTTCTCTTTATGATGTTTATCTGCTGCGAACCTCGTCCCCTTGAGCAGCAATAAAGGACTGAACTGATTTGAAGTGAACTGAACTGATTCCGTGACTGGTGTTTCCACAGATGAACGGGACCGGGTCCAGAAGAAGACCTTCACTAAGTGGGTCAACAAACACCTGATGAAGGTAAGACGATTTGGTTCTCATGAAATAATCTGACAGATTTTGGGACAGAATCATTTCTCAGGGTTCTTAATCCAGGGTTCTCCCAGTAATCCTGCTCAGCCCAGCAGTCGGTCCACCATGTTTTTATATTAAAGATGTTAAGTTGACAGGAAATGTAAAATATTACTGGGTAATTATATGTCATGGAAAACATCTCCATTGCAACTATCGAAACCCACAACTAGTCTAAACAACAAATCAAAAAATACAGTTAAAATGAATATCAATTATTTGCACTTCTGTTTAATCCAAATTAAGTCAGCGGCTCCATCGGGCCCTCAGGGCTTCAGGGGCCATAAATGCTGATATTTTAACACAGATACATAAATGTAACATTTATTTATTGAGAAGATCAATGCTGCTGAATTTGATTTAATGGTTTCGCCCAACTGGTCTACATGTGTTTAGTGAACTTGGAGAAGGCGTTGGACCGTGTCCCCAGGGGGGCTCTGTGGGGGGTTCTCCGGGACTATGGGGTACCGGGCCCTTTGATACGGGCTGTCAGGTCCCTGTATGACCGGTGTCAGAGTCTGGTCCGCATTGCCAGCAGTAAGTCGGGCTCGTTTCCGGTGAGAGTTGGACTCCGCCAAGGCTGCCCTTTGTCACCGATTCTGTTCATTACTTTCATGGACAGAATCTCTGACCAGCCGAGGAGTTGAGGGGATCCGTTTGGTGGCCTTAGGATCACATCTCTGCTTTTTGCGGATGATGTGATCCTGTTGGCTTCATCGGAACGTGATCTGCAGCTCTCAGTGGAGCGGTTCGCGGCCGAGTGCGAAGCGGCCGGGATGAGGCTCAGTGCCTCCAAATCCGAGGCCATGGTCTTGACCTGGAAAAGGGTAGACTGCCTTCTCCGGGTCAGGGGTGACGTCCTGCCTCAAGTGGAGGAGTTTAAGTATCTGGGGATCTTGTTCACAAATGAGGGAAGAGGGGAGTAGGAGATCGACAGGCGGGTTGGTGCAGCGTCTGCTGTGAAGCGGGCGCCGTACCGGTCTGTCGTGGTGAAGAGAGAGCTCAGTCAAGAAGCGAAGCTCTCGATTTACCGGTTGATCTACATTCCCACCCTCATCTATGGTCATGAGCTTTGGGTCATGACCGAAAGAACGAGATCACGGATACAAGCGGCTGAAACCGGTTTCCTCCGCAGGGTGGCTGGGCTCTCCCTTAGAGAGAGAAGCTCGGTCATCCAGGAGGGACTCAGAGTAGAGCCGCTGCTCCTCCACGTCGAGAGGAGCCAGTTGAGGCTCGGCCATCTGGTCAGGATGCCTCCTGGACGCCTCCCTGGTGAGGAGTTCATGTCCCACCGGGAGGAGGGAAGACCCAGGACACGCTGAGGGACGATGTCTCTCTGCTGGCCTGGGAACGGCTTGGGGTTCCTGGAGGAGCTGGAAGAGGCTGGAGAGGGAAGACTGGGCCTCCTTTCTGAAGCTGCTGACCACAACCCGACCCTGGATGAGCGGAAGAAAATGGATGGATGGGTGGATGGATGGATGGTTTCGTCATAAATTAAAAGATTTTAAATTGATTAACATTTAAATATAAGATTTTAACGAGCTGGCAAGTTTACAAAAATTCAAAGAACAATATGTATGGTTAAATTGTTTTGTTAACATAGCAACAAGCTGATGCTGTGAGTTCAATCTTTGAGTTTGAGCTGTTTGTTCACAAATACAAATTAGTAAACTGGATTATAACTGATTGTTTTTATGTTGGCCAGTTAAACTCCTTCTCTCCCAAATTAAATCCAACACAGAAGCTGTTAGAGGTGCTGATGGGGCCCCTCAGTCAGATTCTGCTCCAGGCCTCATCAGCCTTGGACCGGCCCTGCAGGATGAGTTAAATCTGCTGCACTGAGCAGAGATGAGCAACAAACGGCATATTTAATATAATGCTGCTAATGTGGCTTTAGTAGCTCTAACATTTCTGTCTGTTGAGTTTTTAATAAAAGTCACAGAAACTGTGTTGGGGACGAGTTTCTCAGATCTCCTCGCAGTCGCACGCATTAACTCTGGCTACGTGGACGAAGCATCAGATATGGTTTGATGCATCGTGTAACCGGAAAAATAATAATAAAACAATATAAAACCAGCATGATGCGTGACGAGGAGAGGTGAAAGCTCCTCACCTGAACCTCCATGATGAGGTTAGCGCTGGTTCGTTAGCCGCTAACGCTCCGACCAACCGGAACACAGACATGAACTTTACAGGGAAGACAGCGCCACACGCTGGGCAGCAAGTTGAGATGGAAATGCTGCATAATCCTTAGTTCACAAAGATAAATCATTCTCATCGCTCCTCAACTCCTCTGAAGGCGACTGCAAGTTATTTCTGTTGTTCACACAGAGCTGCTCAGCCAGAGCTAACAGGGCGGGTTTGGACTCCTACCGTGATTTCTCCACAGAACCGTGATTCCTCACAGGAAGTTTATGTAAATATCCATCAGGTCAGCCTGAGTCCAGTTTGAGTGAGAGGAGGACCGTGACCCGCGCTGAGGTAAACTTTAGAAATAAGGCAGAAGCAACGCCCTGAGGCAACGCCCTGAGGCAACGCCCTGAGGCAACGCCCTGAGGCAACGAGCTGAGGCAACGCCCTGAGGCAACGAGCTGAGGCAACGAGCTGAGGCAACGCGCTGAGGCAACGCGCTGAGGCAACGAGCTGAGGCAACGCCCTGAGGCAACGCCCTGAGGCAACGAGCTGAGGCAACGCGCTGAGGCAACGAGCTGAGGCAACGCGCTGAGGCAACGAGCTGAAGCAACGCCCTGAGGCAACGCCCTGAGGCAACGCCCTGAGGCAACGAGCTGAGGCAACGTGCTGAGGCAACGCGCTGAGGCAACGTGCTGAGGCAACGCCCTGAGGCAACGCGCTGAGGCAACGCCCTGAGGCAACGCCCTGAGGCAACGCCCTGAGGCAACGAGCTGAGGCAACGAGCTGAGGCAACGCCCTGAGGCAACGCCCTGAGGCAACGAGCTGAGGCAACGCCCTGAGGCAACGCGCTGAGGCAACGCCCTGAGGCAACGCCCTGAGGCAACGCCCTGAGGCAACGCGCTGAGGCAACGCCCTGAGGCAACGAGCTGAGGCAACGAGCTGAGGCAACGCCCTGAGGCAACGCCCTGAGGCAACGAGCTGAGGCAACGCCCTGAGGCAACGCGCTGAGGCAACGCCCTGAGGCAACGCCCTGAGGCAACGCCCTGAGGCAACGCCCTGAGGCAACGCGCTGAGGCAACGCCCTGAGGCAACGAGCTGAGGCAACGAGCTGAGGCAACGCCCTGAGGCAACGCCCTGAGGCAACGAGCTGAGGCAACGAGCTGAGGCAACGAGCTGAGGCAACGCGCTGAGGCAACGCGCTGAGGCAACGCGCTGAGGCAACGCGCTGAGGCAACGAGCTGAGGCAACGCCAAGAGGCAACGAGCTGAGGCAACGCCAAGAGGCAACGCCAAGAGGCAACGCGCTGAGGCAACGCCCTGAGGCAACGCGCTGAGGCAACGAGCTGAGGCAACGCGCTGAGGCAACGCCCTGAGGCAACGCGCTGAGGCAACGAGCTGAGGCAACGAGCTGAGGCAACGAGCTGAGGCAACGCGCTGAGGCAACGAGCTGAGGCAACGAGCTGAGGCAACGAGCTGAGGCAACGCGCTGAGGCAACGCCCTGAGGCAACGCCCTGAGGCAACGCGCTGAGGCAACGAGCTGAGGCAACGCCAAGAGGCAACGCCAAGAGGCAACGCCAAGAGGCAACGCCAAGAGGCACCAGCTGTGTGATTGGTTCGCTGTCCTGCTTCAAATGGGTAAATTATAAACCTATCTTCTATAAAATGATCTTTTAGGAATAAATCTGCTCCGCCAGTGAAACGCTCAGAGCAACAGAGACGCTTGTAATCTGGCTTGATTTAGAAAAAATAATTTAAAGCAATTTTTTTGTTTTTGATGTTTTTTTAATCATAATTTTCCTAAAAACAAAAACAAGCAACTCTTACCCTGACTAGGGGGCTAGTAAAGCATGGCGGGCTGCCAGGCTTATAATCACTGTGGGAAACCCTATAGTGGATCGACTCATCTGCTGCAGCTCGGTTCTGGTTCTGGTTAACTCGGGTTTGATGGTCCAAAGTCAGAATCTCTGCTTTTATTTATAAAGTCACCAGTTATTTGGTCATTTAAAATCTTAAGCCGTTGATCTCATCTGAGGTAGTAAAGTTCAAACCCACTGAGCCGGACCAAACGGAACCAACCAGCTGAAGATGCCAAATGTTGACTTGGTTTCTAGCAGCTGGCAGCAGAACTTAGATATTAAAGATCCTAAAATGGAAAATCATGGATGGTTTGTTAAAATAAAGGAAACACTCTGGTTCTGAACCAGAAGTTGATCTGGAGCCAAACCTCTGGAAATCGGATCGGTCATCTCATGTCCTGAACCCGTCCCCACCAGTTCCTTAAACTGACTCTAGTCCGTCTGTCTAGTCAAAGTCCGGTTCGGTTGGTGAGGTGTGAACACTAATCAACCTCTGACCTCTGGCCCTCCAAGCCTCGGTCTGGGTTCGATTGAAGTGAATTCTGGTTCAGTTTGAATGTGAACGCCAAGCAGACCAGAGACCGCTCCAAAAGCAGGAAGTGGACTACAGCACAGGGCATTCTGGGTAAATACAACCAAGGCTAACATGCTAGCCTAGCGCTAGCAGCAGAAATGGCTCCTGGTCTTTCGCCAAAGATTAAAAACCGCTTTTCTCTCTTGCTCTTGATGAAGGCGGATGCTTTTTCCCTCTGCTCCCTCCCTGCCCATGTCTGCCCTACTTGCTGTTTTTCTCTTTTTCTATATTTTTGGAGCCTTTCTTTGCACATCCTCCAAATCTACAAATTATGGATCTGGTCAACAGATCTTTCAATGCAATTGATCAAATTTTCGACGAAAAGTCTGGGCTCAGGAGAGCCTCTTGTCCTGCAGGGACACACCCGGCGGGATTCACCCTGGATTTATTCATGATAACAGGATTTCTGCTGTTTGGAGCTTGTAGATTCCTGGATTATTGACAAATTTATGACGGACTTTAGCCCCTCCTTTATCCATGGAGCTGTGGAGCTGAGCGCTCCCAAGGACATTCCTGGATAAACAACACCTCTATCAGACTTTGCCAGGAGCCTCAGCCACCTGGTTTCATGGCCCTGTGACGTCACCGCCTTCACTCGTGTGTCTGTATTGCCTTTGTTTTGTCTGAATGTTGCCATTTGCCCTAATGTCCTTTCCTCTTTTTTGTTTTATTTTGTTAGCAACGGTGGAGTACTCCCTATTTAACCCAGAAAAGGATTATTTTAGTTTATTAGTAATATCAGAAATTGTGGAGTACGCACTATTTAGATCAACATTATACAGGCCAGAAATGGAATCAGAATTAGAATTAGAATAACTACGAACTTGGAATCCAGAAATACTTAACAGGATCAGTCACTGCTGTTAAGTTGTAAGTAGCATACTGTGCATGTGTGAGATGTAAGGTAGTGGGAGGCGGGGCTAGAGCTGTAGTTTTTTCATTCTGTTGTGTGAGGAGCGCATGTTGTGGATGCTAACGTCAGCAGTGTGATTATTGAGTCAACAGCTGCTGAGTTTATATTACTTTTAACCCAGAAAAGGACTTAGCTCTCTTTCTTTTTTTCTTTCCTTTGGTTTATTTTGTTTGTATTTTCTTTTAATTCATGTAAAGCACTTTGAATTGCCTTGTTGCTGAAAATGTGCTACATAAATAAAATTACCTTACCTTACCTAAAATCTGACGCCTCCATCTTGTTTCCATCTGGTGAAGAAGGAAGTTGCTCTCAGTGTCTTCAGAGGTTTTTGTGTCGTTTCCTTCAGTGGTTCTTGGTGCAGCGCCCCCACAGGCCAGGAGGGGAACAGGTTGGTTTGACTCAGAGCAGCTGCAGGTGGAGCAGATGATGGAGTTCTGGTTCCAGTAGAACCAAACCCATGGAACTGAAGGAGGAAAACATCCTGAAACCCGGAACAGCTTCCGTCTCTCAGCAACCAGCACAGCAAACGCTTCAGATCTGGTCCTGAATCCTGACTGGTTCGTCCAGCTGAGTTTAATCAGTTCAGCCCTGAAGTCCAAATGAGCTCCAGAGTCGGTCCGGTTTCTGAAGAACCAGCAGAACCAGACTCCATCTGCTCACAATGAAGTCCAGACCAGCCGGGTGTCTCTGCATGCGGCCCGCTCCCACCTGGATCCGTTTTAGGATCCGGGCCAGAACCACTCCGTTCCACTTCTCTGTCTCTTCTTGTTTCTTTGCATTTGGACAAACGCTAAACATGAACAGGAAGTGCTGACGTTACTCTGCGAGGCTAATCTGCAGTCGGGCCCAAACGGGCCTTAAAAACACCACAGTTTCATCTGCTCTGGTGTTTGTGTATATATATATATGTGTGTGTGTGTGTGTGTGTGTGAGCCCTGCAGCAGACCTTGGCGTTTCAATGCATCTTGGAGGCTCAGAAAGGAAAACCTTTTGGAATATGTCCAGTTGACGGATTCATGGAAATGTTTTGTCAGCGCTGAGCTCCAACGTTTCTTCTGGATTCTCCAGTGGAAAAATTAAGCAGAATTTAAATATTTTCATTTTTTTGTTGTGGAAAAAGTGTACAACAAAGTTTAGTGATAACGTCCTGATGCTGCTGAGGGTTTTCGGGGGTTTCGCCTGCAGCAGTCGAAGAACAAAACACGGAAGTCGGCTCACATCTTTGACTCTTCCTGAAGTTTTAAGGCAGATCTGGAATGGAAACACTGTCTGCACTTTCTTTAACATTTCCATGAGGTTCTCCATCGTCTCACAGCAAACTGTTTCTTCTCTCCATCCTCTCTCCTTCCTCCTGTCCTCCATCCCTCCTTCCCATCAGCACTGGAAGGCCGAGGTAGGACCCGGTCACTCCTGCCTGCATGTCTGCCTCTCCCTGACCCACCTAACCTCCCTCTTTTCCTGCTGTCTAACATCTTCAGGAGAATTTTCTGCAGTTTTGTTGAATTTATCCGCTGAAGATGAGAAGCTGAACCGTAAATGAAAGCATGAAAATCTGCTTAGTTTCTTCATTCCTGGAGTCAGATGTAGAGCTGTGGTTTAATCTGAGTCCGTTTTTAATTTGTCCGTCTATTAAAACTCTAAAATCAGTTTGAATTATATTTAGTTTGATTTGCTTTTTGTGACATTAGTTCCTTCATGTCTTTGAGTGATTAACAAATTCAACCAACTAGACAAATGACCATTGTCTAGTGGAATCTAATTTCTATTTTTATTGATCAGCGGTTGAGGCTGTATGAATAAATTTGAGCCAACAGCTGTCTGTGTGCTGTTGTATCATGTTTGGAACTGTGATGAGACAATGTTAATAACAGGTTAATAACCAGTTTAGTTAATAGGTTAATAACCAGGTTAGCTAATAACAGATTAATAACTGCCTAATAACCAGTTTAGTTAATAACAGGTTAATAACCAGGTTAGCTAATAACAGGGTAATAACTAGGTTAGCTATTAGGGTAATAACCAGATTAGCTGATAACAGGTTAATAACCTGTTATTAACAGGTTATTAATAACCTGTTATAACAGGGTTATTAACAGGTAATAACCTGTTATTACCTGTTAATAACCAGCTATTATGAGAATAGCTGGTTGTAATAACCAGCTATTCTGGTTATTACAAGGTAATAACCAGAATAGCTAATGACAGATTAATAACCAGGTTAGCTAATAACAGGGTAATAACAGGTGACTGACCTGTCAGGTGTTTTGCTGCAGGCCCAGCGGCACGTCACCGATCTCTACGAAGACCTGAGGGACGGACACAACCTGATCTCCCTGCTGGAGGTCCTGTCTGGAGAGATGTTGGTGAGTATCCCCCAGTGTCCATGTCCTCTCTGAGTCGCTGTCCCCCGGTGTGTCTGTCCCCCTGGTCGCCCCCGGTCAGCAGCGGCCCCGTCTCCACGTCTGCATGACTTGTAGATCTGTTCAGGTCCTGCTGAGGCTGAGCTCACGTTGAAACACTAATTTCATTTCTGGCTTCCATCTTGTAACCGTTTCTGCACTTCTCTGTCTTTGTTTGAGCCTTTTTATTTCCTTTCTTCTAACTGCTGTCTGCTTACCCTGACCTCTGACCTCTGCCCTCTGCCTTCCTGTCTCGCGACGCTCCGGCTGTAGCCGAGGGAGCGCGACGTTGTGAGGACCGTGCGGTTGGTGAGTGGCGCCTGGACTGCAGGTGGGAGGCGGGCGTGGCATGCGTCACCACCAGGTGGCAGCCTGCCGGTCGTTGCATGTTGGCCGTCACCCCAAACCTCCATCCTCACCGTCCTCTGATCACTGGTGATGGCAGCATCATGTTAGAGGGTCAAAGGTCGACTCAGAAGATCAAATCAGAAATAAAACAAGAGCAGAACTAAAAGATTCAGTGAGAAATATAAGATGCTAATTTACAATTTCTGCTGCTGATTTTAATCCAACAGAAAAATGACCAGCAGTGTAATTTAAATGAAGATATTCAGAAACAATGAGATGAATGAGGCAATAAGAATATTTTCATTGTATATTTATTCATGTTTTTATTTTTGGTTTTAGAAAATAACCAGTTTATTCCTTTCTCATCAAAAAGTATTTTATGTTTACCATATAGTTATTTTGTGCTTTCTGAGCTCAGTTACAACATTTTTATTTAACAATGATTTTGTTGGGTGTGTTGTGGTGGCGCAGGGTAAAGCACAGTCCACATATGGAGGCCTTAGTCCTCGAGGCAGCTGTCACAGGTTCGATTCCCGGCCTGGCGACCTTTGCCACATGTCTTCCCCGTCTCTCATGACCCACTTTCCTGTCAACTATCAAATAAATAAAATCGTTTCTTCCTTTTTCACTTTGACTTACATTAAATAAAAAAAAGATGCTTGCACCATTCTGAGATTTTTAATTCCAAAGAAAAAACAAATTAAAATTCTGTTGAATAAAACCAAATAATCTAAGAGTTTAGCGTCAGATTGTGCCTGAAAGAGGCGGTGAAGTTCAGCCGAACGCTGATGATGTTCTTCTTTATTTCACCAAATTAAAAAATGTTCCATATTTTACAGGATCTAGAGAAACCAGTTCAACCACAGACATCTCAACCCTTTATCATAGGGTTATCATAATAATGATATCAATGTGAGATTATTATTATCATTATTCAGTTTGCAGCTCTGAGATGCTCCAGTCCAGCTTCAGATTCTTCTGGAATCTGTTAAAGCTGCTGAAACAGGGAATCGTTTTTCCGTTATGGACGGACAGACGTAGCGGAGATCACTGGGAAAGTTTGTCATCCATCTTCATGCTGTCACCCGCAGACATCTTGGCTCCATCTGTGGCGCATCTGTGGGTCAGATCTGACCACAAACATGCAGTTTCACCTCTGACCTCCAGCACCATGACTAGCATAGCTGTTAGCATAGCTAGCCCTGGACCATGGAGTTTTGTCTGAGTGTGTCCTCTGTGGTCTCTTGCAGCCGCGGGAGAAGGGCCGAATGCGTTTCCACAAGCTGCAGAACGTCCAGATCGCTCTGGACTTCCTCAAGCACAGACAGGTGAGGGACATTCTGGACAGACGGCGCCCTGGTCTCCCTAACCCTAACCCCGACCTCTGCCCCCTTTTCAGGTCAAACTGGTTAACATCAGAAATGATGACATTGCAGATGGAAACCCCAAGCTGACCCTGGGCCTCATATGGACCATCATCCTTCACTTCCAGGTAATCCAGGAGATTTACAACATTTAAACTCCAGATTTGTCAAGTCAAGTGAACTTTATTGTCAAAGATCTATGTGACAGGGTTAACACAGATGTTTGAAATTGCACCTCATCAGCCTCCAATGTGCAGTTAAACTAAACGTATAAACACATAAGACATTGACAGTAACCCCACCCCCAAAAAACAAACACACACACTGCAATACACTGTGCAATAAGAGAATAAGAAGAATATATAGATGGACAATAAATACACAATCACACACACATAGCAGCAGAAGTGCAATCAGTGGACATACAGGTAATGTGAGGTAATCTAGATGCTGAATGCAAGGTGCAAAGTGGTGTGTGAAGGAAATGTTTATGAAATGTTCTCCAGTGTCCTTGAAAAGTTCGGCTTTCTTGTGATAAAATGTTCAGTTTTTGCTTAAGCTCCTGTGTTTTTAAGTTTGTTGCGATTCCCTGGTGATAAACCCATTCAGCCGTCCTTCGCTCTCCTTTTATTCCTGGTAAACGAGAAGCCGTTGGCCTCCACATGGCAGGTAGTTGGTTTTTCCTGCGTTGATGGAAATACTGAAGGTGTTTTCCTGCTTCACCAAGAGGCTCAAAGTGATGGTGGAGGTGCAGAAACCTCCTGGGGAGTTAAGGGCGAGGCAGCTCAGTGAGGCTGTCTGCAGGAAACCAGACGACTCGCTTTGGTTTCCTGCTTTTCATCCGGCTCTCCTCACAGGACCAGACATGCCTCACGACTCCCAAAGTGTTTTCTACATTTCCATTTCATCCCATTTTCTGTGTGCTGAAAGTGAAAAAACGCCGTTTCCCTGAGCTGCGTCTGAACTTCAGTTTCTAAGCTGCAGTCGACTTCCTGCCTGGAGGAAGCGCCGGTTCTGGTGTCGACCCGCAGCTCCAGTCAGGCTGCCTGGAAAAATCCTTCCAGCAGGTTTCACCCGGACAAGCAGAGCGATAATTCCCAAACCTCCAAGGGATGAGAACATGTTGGTGGTTCTGTTGGAGTCTCAGCCCAGTTTCAGTCTGGAGGTTCTGACTGGCGGGGAATGTGGGCGGAGACGCTCTGACGGACTGACATGACCAACATGGCGGACCGACATGACCAACATGGCGGACCGACATGACCAACATGGCGGACCAACATGGCGGACCAATATGACCAACATGGCGGACCGACATGATGGACCAACATGGCAGACCAACATGGCAGACCACCATGGCGGACCAATATGACCAACATGGCGGACCGACATGATGGACCAACATGGCAGACCAACATGGCGAACCAATATGACCAACATGGCGGACCAACATGGCGGACCAATATGACCAACATGGCGGACCAACATGGCGGACCGACATGACCAACATGGCGGACCGACATGACCAACATGGCGGACCAACATGGCGGACCAATATGACCAACATGGCGGACCAACATGGCGGACCGACATGACCAACATGGCGGACCAACATGGCGAACCAATATGACCAACATGGCAGACCAACATGGCGGACCGACATGGCGGACTGACATGACCAACATGGCAGACCGACATGACCAACATGGCGGACCGACATGACCAACATGGCGGACCGACATGACCAACATGGCGGACCGACATGACCAACATGGCGGACCGAGACGATGGACCAACATGGCAGACCAACATGGCGGACCGACATGGCGGACTGACATGACCAACATGGCAGACCGACATGACCAACATGGCGGACCGACATGACCAACATGGCGGACCGACATGACCAACATGGCGGACCGACATGACCAAACTGGCGGACCAACATGGCGGACCAATATGACCAACATGGCGGACCAATATGACCAACATGGCGGACCAATATGACCAACATGGCGGACCGAGACGATGGACCAACATGGCAGACCAACATGGCGGACCGACATGGCGGAGTCCCTTTAGCTCCAGCTTCACTCCCAGGTCCGTGTCGGGTTTGGGTTCATTCTGGACCCGCCAGGCTCGGGGTTTCCTCCTTTCCCATTGTCTCCACCCTTCCTGTTTTAGAAATAAAATTATTAGTTGTGCTCTGACTCAGCCATGAAACCGGTTGAGAGCGGCTGCAGCAGGAGATTATCCGCCTGCGGGGAATAATCCCAGTCGCCTCGACTTTCCCGGATCGCTACAAACAGAAAGTCTCTGCAGGTTTCAGCAGTTTGTGAAATAAACTGAAGGATGAAAATGTTTTGAAGCTGCAGCCGGAAACTGATAATTAGACCCAAACTGAGAGTTTTAGATGTTATGTCTCATTGCAGGAATAATCCAGATTAAACTCTCCAAAGTACTGGGATTAAACTGGTTCCAGAAGCTCAGTCCTGGAAAAACCCCAGAAAGTTGTTTTTGTTCTCTGAAATGTTCCGTTGGGATTCTCCTCCTCCATGTGACTCAGAGTTTTTCCTCCCAGCACCAATAAAAATTTTCCCGTCTCTCGGTCCAGCAGTCATTAGCGGCTGCCTGCGGGCGCATTAAATGCTGCAGCTTGGAAAACAAAGCCCGCATTCTCACACTTCCAGGTTCTGTTTGGTTCTGATGCATCACAACGCAGCCAGGCCAGATTTATGGGCGTCATGAGTTCTGGAAAGGTTGGATCGGATCATAAATAACTGAAAACCAGATGAAGATGAAGGCAGAACCGTCCAGAGCCTCAAACGATTTCAAACTGCAGATTTAAAGTGAGCATGTGGAGCTTTGACTCCTTCACTTCTGGTCTGCAGACAGTAGAACTGCAATGCTTCGGTCTGAATTCCCCGTTTCTCCTGTTCTCAGGCGTTTTACAGAAACTCGGTATTTTAAATGTGAAGGAGACGTTTCCACCCCTTCAGCCATTTCTGTAGTTCGGTAGCAGCGATTATCTACCGGCAGAGAAACTTTCTACCTGTTGGAGCCAGAGTCTGACCCAGAGCAGCAGAACCTGCAGAACCGCGCATTCACATGAACGCTTGGCAGTGATGGTGTTACTGGATTTACTCCCTCTGCATCCACACCAGCTCCCTACAACATGGAGCGTAGTTTAACTACAGTCCATGCATGTCAGATGACTCTTCAAATATGAATGCTACCACAATATGAATGCATTAAACGAAGCCTGGACATAATGAAGGAGTTAGCTAACGGAGCGTCACCGAATTGGATCATTTTTGTTCCCCGGGACAAAAACAGCAAAAACTAATAATTATATCCAAAGCATGCAGAGCAGTTGAATCCTCCAGGAGGCAGCTAGCAGCTAGCAGCTAGCACACAGCGCTAACAGGAGGCTCAATGCTGACCACCGGCCAGGACGTCTCTACCGACACACAGCATTCATGTCTACAATCAGCTTTGCTGGCCCTTTTATTAGCAGCTTAGCGCTTCGCTGTGTCCCTCGCCTCCATAGGGAAGGAACCGACCCTCAGTCAGACCAAGTCTTCCAGAAAATCCCTCCTGATATCCTGGCGGAGGTTCCTGAAACGCTCGTCCTTCAGGTCTCCAAAAACGGACGTTCCCCTCTGATGTGGGAACGTTCCCGAGAAAACCGACATTAACCAGAAGAGGCTCTGATGCCGCGGCGATGTGAGACTCCTGAGCGTTAATACACGCATTTCTGAGCGGTTCGACTCGCTTACCTGCAACTGCAGCAGAACTGAACTCGGATACAAAATCACCGCCAGGAAAAAAAATGGCCGATTCTCAGAACTGATTAGCTGGAAGTCATGACCTTGTTCAGCAGAAACGTAGTGTGGTTAACTCAAAGAGCAGCAGGAGTTCTGGTCCAGACTTGGGTCTGGTTCTGGTTCTGGTTCTGACCGTGTGCTGTTGGTCTCCCCAGATCTCGGACATCCAGGTGAACGGCCAGTCGGCCGACATGACGGCCAAGGAGCGTCTGCTGCTGTGGGCCCAGCGGATGGTGGAGGGCTACCAGGGGCTGCGCTGCGACAACTTCACCACCAGCTGGAGGGACGGCCGGCTGCTCAACGCCGTCATACACAGGCACAGGTGAGGCCACAACAGGTGAGACCCGGTCCAGAACCGGTCTGGACCGGGTCTGGTTCTGAGGCTAGAGTTCTGCTCTCTGACCTCATGCATATTTCAGGCCGTTGTCTATCCGGTGTTGGTCACTGCGGGTTCGGAAGCGGGAGTCCGACCTGAACATGGCCACCCATGTTCAGGTCGGACCGGGTCTGGTAGAGGTTCTGAACTGAACGTTCTGCTGCAGCGAAGCTGGAAAAGTTCCTTATACTGGGGCAGCAGCAGCGATACTGGGTTCACTGGAAAGAAGCGTCCTTCCTCTGCAGCTCTGAGGAAGCTGATTTTCCCTCCGAGTCGCTGCATCACCGCGTCGACGACATGAAAACAGCGTTACCATGGCAACAAGCCACAGCAGCGCTGCTGCTGCTTCCTCTGGCATATTATTAAAGTCCAGGCTAGACGGCATTAAGCTGCACATCTGATTAAATTCACTGGTTATTCTGCTGGTGATTAATAGAAACGAACTGGTTGAAATAGCTGCTCTGAGCTTTAATTCAGACATTCTCCTCGTGTCTGTGGTTTCATTATTGTTAAACTTTGGATTCAAATTATAATAAATCTTTTATTAGTGTCTTGTTTCCCAACTTGTTTCTCTGGATTTCATTGGACAAGCTGATTGTTTTCTAACTTCCTTTCTTGTTGCTTCCAAAACAAAAACCCAGCCAGCTGCAGCTCGGATCGTCTGGTTCTGACCCGGTTAAACCTGCCTGCAGAACCTTCTGGGTTTAACCGGTTCCTCCATCCAGTCAGAGGGCTGCCCGTCTCCCACTGCTGGAGGACTTCCTGGTTCCTGGTTTCCTAGCCAGGCTGACCGTCGGCCCGCCTGGCGTCGGGTGGTTAAAGGTTCTGTCCTGACCCGGTGTGGCGCCTCTCTGTGTGCAGGCCCAGCCTCATCGACATGAACCAGGTGTACCGGCAGACCAACCAGGAGAACCTGGAGCAGGCCTTCAGCGTGGCTGAGCGAGAGCTGGGAGTCACCAGGCTGCTGGACCCAGAAGGTGAGCAGAACCAGAACCTCGCGGCAGGGTTCGGGTCCGGCAGGTTCTCACTGCTCCGTGTTCCTGTCCAGATGTGGACGTTCCCCACCCAGATGAGAAGTCCATCATCACGTACGTCTCCTCGCTGTACGACGCCATGCCCCGCGTCCCGGACATCCAGGACGGCGTCAAGGCCAACGTGAGTTCTGATCCGTTTCTGATCAGTGCGTCCAGTAGGCGCCAGTAGATGTTTAGAAAACTGTCAGCAGATGAGCAGCATCTGAACCTCATGTGTTTATGGATCCAGAACCGGTCCTGGTTCTGGTCTTCCTGCCTCTCCGCTAAGTGATAAAGTGGTTTGTATGTGAGCTGCAGCTGGATAACATCCTGACCCTGCAGGAGCTGGAGCTGCGCTGGCAGGAGTACTACGAGGTGGTCACCGTGCTGCTGCAGTGGATCCGCCACCACATCCTGGTCTTCCAGGAGAGGAAGTTCCCCAGCAGCTACGAGGAGATCGAGGTGACCGCGTCGCCCACCTTCATCCTGAGGATGAGGAGCTGGATGATGAACTGACGTCTGCGTTTCCTCCTCAGGTTCTCTGGCGCCAGTTCCTGAAGTTCAAGGAAACCGAGCTGCCGGCCAAAGAGGCAGACAAGAACCGCTCCAAACACATCTTCAAGTCGTTTGAGGTGAGTTCCCCGGGTTCCCCCGACGGAGCGACCCGGACTCGGACCCGGACTCACGCCGTTTCCGTCTGCAGGGCGCCGTGCAGGCCGGCCTGGTGAAGGTTCCTCCAGGCTACCATCCGCTGGACGTGGAGAAGGAGTGGGGGCGTTTGCATGTGGGCATCCTGGAGCGAGAGCGCCTCCTCCGGACCGAGTTCGAGAGGTAAGCAAAACGCAACGCAACCCACTGCAGAGTCACATGCTGCAGAGCAACACGGTGCACCGCCACTGGACCGCTGCGATGCGTCACACGGCGCCGGACCGTGACTCATCTCCTGATGAGTCCAAACACATCAAACACTGTTTGTTCTGTTGGTTAGGAAGTAAATCATCAAATTAAAGGAAGCACATGACTCCATCTCATCGCCATGGAGAAAACATAAACGTTTTCTGGTCACATGGCGGCGGGGCGTCGCTTCCAGCCCTGTGGCTTTGGCCGCTCTCAGTTTAGACTCACATCATGGCTTTCCTGCATCAGGGCTACCACTATGTGCTGCAGAGGAGGACGCAGTGAGTGCCCACTCCTCTGCCTCTTCTTTTTCTATCATGCATGTTGACCTCTGACCTCTTCTCCTCGCTGCAGGCTGGAGCGACTCCAGAGGATCGTCAGTAAGGTCCAGATGGAGTCGGGGGTGTGTGAGGAGCAGCTCAACCAGGTGGAGACGCTGCTGCAGACGGTGAGCAACTCCAACATGTTGTCATGCTGCTGTAATGCCTTGTTGGTGCTGCAGGGGGCAGCAGAGGGTTACATTAATTAATGAAATAGATACATATTTGTAAATTTGGTCATTCAGATAAAATTGTAAATCTGTACTTAAAATAAAAAACTAATTATGTATGATTAACCCTCCTGTTATGTTGCGGGTCAAATTAACCCATTTTAAAGTAAAAAAAAAAGTATTTTTTCTGCATGAAACTTTTTCTATTTGTCTTAATAGGTGCACTTTACATATAAACTAAAAATGGTTCATTTTACAAATTTGCAGTCGCCCCACACAACAGTTTTTAACACATATTTCCTCCAGATATATTTGGTATTTTCCACTCTTAAAGCCACTCGACAGAGGTGCGCTGGTTAACGAATTCAACATAAAGACAGGCGAATATTACACAAGCCTAGTTTATGAACTTTACCTAGTGCTAACATTAGCTAGCACAATATGCTACCGGGGATCACGGCAGACAAAATATGTGACTGTCGTCATAAGTTGAGTAAGATTTCTTCTTTGAAACAGGGTGGACACTTTAGAAGCTGCTAAACGGTGTAGTTTTATGAAGATTACTTACCATCACATTCTGTGTCCCGTCACCGAAGCCCTGCAGTTCGGGACGGAGTTCTGAGATCTCAGGGAGTCATCCGCTTTAGTCAGCGCTAACCAATCGGAACACGTCTTACATCGCTCGTCCTTAAGCCCCGCCCAGAATGTTCATGTAAGCTTCGCCAAAGCAAATAAAGTTGTATAAGCAAGAAAACGAGTTCAACCAAAAAACAGGAGCTTAAAAAAATCTTAGACTCAACCAAAAACTTAGGCTGTCGACCAAAAAATTCTGATATGCAAAAATAAGATTCAAACAAAAATTTGTGATTTCAATTAAAAAAAATTTAAAGCAAATTTTTTGTTTTAAAAAGAATAATTCTTACAATTTGAAGTTTGAAACAAATTTTTTTAAAATCCAAAGGTTTTGATCACAACTCTGTTTTTGTTTGACATGATTGTTTTTTTTTTTGTTTTGTGTTTTTTTTGATTGAATAATTGTGAAACAAATCTAACTCCATACAGAAACATTAAATATTTTACGACAAATTGTAATAATTATTTAATCAGTTATTTATTTATTGTATTTTGGCCCACTGCAACAATTCAAGAATTTATTTGTTGTCAGTTACATATATCAAAGTCTGGAGGCGGAGCTAGCACACTTTAAACCAATCAGATGTTGGGTTTAAAAGGAATAGACACTGATTATTGATAAACAGGAAATGGCTAATTAGAAATTTATCACTTGATAAATTCCAGTCATATTTAAATATTTCAAGATTGAAATGGTTTTGCTTAAGAAAAACTGACTCATTTAAATAAAAATATATTTTTAAAATGTATTGAATGAACTTATTGTTTTTACCAACCAGCCGTTTAAGGGATCAGGCGAGTTTAAGAGGCGGTTGTGTGGAGTCGTCCTCAGCAGTCAGTGTTTTACAGTGTAGAGAATCAGGGAGAAATCTTGAGAGTTTTCCGTCCCACGGTGTGAAGCGTGTTGGATTGCTGAACTTCCTGTTTGCTGCAGGATGTGAGGATGATGAGTTCTGGGAAACCGGCTCAGCACACAGCAGAGGTGGAGGCAGACCTGGAGAAAGCAGAGGCAATGATCCGCTTGCTCTTCAACGATGTACAACTGCTGAAAGATGGGCGCCATCTGCAGGCCGAACAGATGTATCGCAGGTAAATGGTGTTTCTGACGGACCTGAAGGCTGCAGCACTTCATCCTGCGTTGCTCCTGCTGCCAGCTGATCCAGAGTTTTACTGAAATTCTTCCTTCAAGACGTTGATGTGATCATTTCTGGGCTCTTTTAGAGTCTATCGTCTCCATGAGAGGCTCGTAAACGTCCGCAGTGAGTACAACCTGCGCCTGAAGTCAGGCGTGACCACCGCCCAGATCCCCATGACCCAGATCCCCATGACCCAGATCCCAGTTCAGGTCCACTCCCAGGTCGGTCCACCCCAGCAGTCCTCCAGGGTGCGTCCGGAGCTGGACGAGGTCACGCTGCGCTACGTGCTGGACCTGCTGGGTTGGGTGGAGGACAACCAGCAGCGGGTGGAGGAGGGCGAGTGGGGCTCCGACCTGCCCAACGTGGAGACGCAGCTGGGCAGCCACCGGGGCCTGCACCAGTCTGTGGAGGAGTTTCGCTCCAAGATCGAGAGGGCGAAGGCCGACGAGGTACAGCGGACAGAACCTCCTGAGGGTTGATGGTGAGGAAGAGGAGGTGGGGTCTTCATCTCGTTGTTTGTGACTCTGCAGGGTCAGATTTCTCCGGCCAGTAAGGCTGCGTACCGGGAATATCTGGGAAAACTGGAGCTGCAGTACGGAAAGCTTCTGGTGAGCAACACAACGAGCTCTTCCTGTCTGCCTCCCAGCGTTTCCACCATCACAAATCCTCTTCCTCTCTGCAGAGCGCCTCTAAGGCTCGCCTGCGCCACCTGGTGGAGCTGCACGCCTTTGTCAGCGCAGCCACTAAGGAGCTAATGTGGCTGAACGAGAAAGAGGAGGAAGAGGTCAACTACGACTGGAGCGACAAGAACTCCAACATGGCTTCCAAGAAGGAAAGCTACTCGGTAAGCGTTTGGCGCCTACGGGCTGCTGTGGGGCGGCCCGTGGGGCGTCCCGTGGGGCGTCCCGTGGGGCGGCCCGTGGGGCGTCCCGTGGGGCGGTCCGTGGGGCGGTCCGTGGGGCGTCCCTTGGGGTGGTCCGTGGGGCGTCCCGTGGGGCGGCCCGTGGGGCGTCCCGTGGGGCGGCCCGTGGGGCGTCCCTTGGGGCGGCCCGTGGGGCGTCCCGTGGGGCGGCCCGTGGGGCGTCCCGTGGGGCGGCCCGTGGGGCGGCCCGTGGGGCGTCCCGTGGGGCGGCCCGTGGGGCGGCCCGTGGGGCGTCCCGTGGGGCGTCCCTTGGGGTGGTCCGTGGGGCGTCCCGTGGGGCGGCCCGTGGGGCGTCCCGTGGGGCGTCCCGTGGGGCGGCCCGTGGGGCGTCCCTTGGGGCGGCCCGTGGGGCGGCCCGCGGGCCGTCCGCCATCTGGTGCCACAGCCATAAGAACCCGGCTGTTTCTCTGCTGCAGGGCCTGATGCGAGAGCTGGAGCTGCGGGAGAAGAAGGTGAACGGCGTCCAGGCCTCTGGAGACAAGCTGCTGCGGGACGGACACCCGGCCAGGCCGACCATCGAGGTGAGACGCCGTGGAGCAAAGCGAGCGGCAATTTAGAGAAATCATCTGAAACATGGTTTTCCTCCGCAGGCGTTCACTGCGGCGCTGCAAACGCAGTGGAGCTGGCTGCTGCAGCTCTGCTGCTGCATCGAGACACACCTGAAGGAGAACACCGCCTACTTCCAGGTACGCTGGTCATCCTGAGGTCAGACTGAGGTCAGACTGAGGTCAGACTGAGGTCAACCTGTGGTCAGACTGAGGTCAACCTGTGGTCAGACTGAGGTCAGACTGAGGTCAACCTGTGGTCAGACTGAGGTCAACCTGAGGTCAGACTGAGGTCAGACTGAGGTCAACCTGTGGTCAGACTGAGGTCAGACTGAGGTCAACCTGAGGTCAGACTGAGGTCAGACTGAGGTCAACCTGTGGTCAGACTGAGGTCAACCTGAGGTCAGACTGAGGTCAGACTGAGGTCAACCTGTGGTCAGACTGAGGTCAGACTGAGGTCAGACTGAGGTCAGACTGAGGTCAACCTGTGGTCAGACTGAGGTCAACCTGTGGTCAGACTGAGGTCAACCTGAGGTCAGACTGAGGTCAGACTGAGGTCAGACTGTGGTCAGACTGAGGTCAGACTGAGGTCAACCTGTGGTCAGACTGAGGTCAGACTGAGGTCAGACTGAGGTCAACCTGTGGTCAGACTGAGGTCAGACTGAGGTCAACCTGTGGTCAGACTGAGGTCAACCTGAGGTCAGACTGAGGTCAGACTGAGGTCAACCTGTGGTCAGACTGAGGTCAACCTGTGGTCAGACTGAGGTCAGACTGAGGTCAACCTGTGGTCAGACTGAGGTCAACCTGAGGTCAGACTGAGGTCAGACTGAGGTCAACCTGTGGTCAGACTGAGGTCAACCTGTGGTCAGACTGAGGTCAACCTGAGGTCAGACTGAGGTCAACCTGTGGTCAGACTGAGGTCAGACTGAGGTCAACCTGTGGTCAGACTGAGGTCAACCTGAGGTCAGACTGAGGTCAGACTGAGGTCAACCTGTGGTCAGACTGAGGTCAACCTGTGGTCAGACTGAGGTCAACCTGAGGTCAGACTGAGGTCAACCTGTGGTCAGACTGAGGTCAACCTGTGGTCAGACTGAGGTCAGACTGAGGTCAGACTGAGGTCAACCTGTGGTCAGACTGAGGTCAACCTGAGGTCAGACTGCTCCTTCAGCTCTGAACTCCCCCTGCAGTTTTTCACCGATGTGAAGGAGGCTGAGGAGAGGATGAGGAAGATGCAGGAAGTGATGAAGAGGAAGTACACCTGCGACCGCTCCGTCACGGTGACTCGGCTGGAGGATCTGCTGCAGGACGCTGCTGTGAGTTCATCGGCTTCAGCTCCACCTGAGAATCAAGCATATTTTTATGGTTTCATGTAGAGATGTGCCGATCAGGTTTTTTCCTACCGATACCGATACCGATCACCCATGATGGCCGATACACCGATACCAATCACATAATTATTATTTTATTTTTTATCATAAACAGTACCGGATACATTATGTGGAAAAAGGAACCATGAATTCACCTTAATTTAGACAAAAACTTGTTTTTAATAACTTTTTTCAAGAAGAAAACTAAACAAAACAGGCTTTGTGCAAATTGTACTGCTATTGATAAAACTATCTTTAACAGACTGATAACATATGAAGGCTCTGAAGAGGCTAAATAAAACCTCTCAACATTGCCAAAAATTAAAGTATAAAACATTCAAAGGCAAAAACAGGTTCCATTACAATAAACAATCCAGATTTACTGAATGAAAACTTCCTGTTAGCATGGCGGCTAGCTGATTACTGCTAGCTCTGATTGGCTGTTTCTGACTGAGCGGAGTAATTATGCAGATCAGGGAGGAGATCGATTATTTTTTCAGAGATTATCTGTCTCATGTTAGGACAGCAAAGTTTTAATACGTGTGTAAAATGTATTTTTTAAGTTAGATGCTGCAGCTTTAAGCAGGTTCGGTGTGAGAGTCACCACCAGGTGGAGCAGAAGCGAAGCTCCGTCTGTCAGATATTACTACCTGTAGCGTAGCAGCGGTTCAACAGGAGAGCAGAACCAGCGTCTTACATCGCAGCTCGAAGACTTAAATCATTTTGCGGGTTATTTGTTTAGCTTTCTGACCGTCATGCTAATCCGGTGAGTGTTTGTAGCTGTGCGCTGCTTTACCTGCTGTCTGATCCTCCGTATGTCTTTTACTGCAGTGAGCCTCGATGTAGCCAAACTCCGTCATTGTTTTTATGTCATATTAGCTTCGTTGTGTTGATGCATTTTGACCTGCTTCAATTTTCCACCGCAACACGCAAACTTCCCCATTCACTCAGTGGTTATAGATCCACATCGCTTAGGATTTGTTGCTGCGCGTTTGTGCAGTGAAGGAAAGAGGAGACCAGCTGCACAGGCAGGCTGGAAATGAGATGATCGGTATCGGCAACAAGAGCCAATGATCGCCGATCACCGATCATGCACTTTTTCACAAAAATCGGCCCGATTATGATCGGTGACCGATCGATCGGCACACCTCTAGTTTCATGCTTTTATTCTGGAGTTCTTCATGACTCTTTCACTGCCGGACGTCGGGTCCACTTTGGGTTTTAGTTGGGCCGGTCAGTGTGTTCGGTCGTTGTACGATGTATCGGTACCGCCTGATTGTCCGATACGGCTGATCGATAATGCTGCTACTGCCGATAACCGATACGTACCAATATCGTATCCTTATGTCACCGTTGCATCTCTGCTTCAGTTAAACTCCCATAATGCTTTGCTGCATCACCATCTCTGTCACATAACAACCCGATATCTCAGGCATCCTGAAAATCTATAATATTGATAAATATCAGCCATAATGGCAATAGTCATATTGGATATCGGCTCTCTAACTGGATCAGAACAGGTTCTGCTCAGCAGCGTATTGGTTCTGGATCCCGACCCGTTTCTGTTCCAGGACGAGAAGGAGCAGCTGGCCGAGTTTCAAACCCACCTGGAGGGTCTGAAGCGCCGCGCCAAGACCGTGGTCCAGTTAAAGCCCAGGAACCCGGCCAGCGCCACCAAAGGGAAGCTGCCGGTCCAGGCCGTCTGCGACTTCAAGCAGATGGAGGTGAGCAGTTTGTCTGTCCTGGGTCTGACCCTTTCTCTGACCCGGTTCTGACCTGTTCCAACCCGGTTCTGGTCCTCCTGCAGATCACAGTCCACAGAGGGGACGAGTGCGCTCTGCTCAGCAACTCCCAGCCGTTCAGCTGGCGGGTTCTGAACGACCGCGGCAGCGAGGCGGCGGTCCCGTCCGTCTGCTTCCTGGTTCCGCCCACCAATAAGGACGCGGTGAACAGCGTCGCCGGGTGAGGCTGGCGGGGGGCTGGGGGCAATACTGGGGGCCGTGGGCCGTGGACGGCCCGCAGGATTATGTGGGGCGGCCCTAACCCCGCAGCTTCATGTTTGATAAAAATGGAAATTATTGTTTCAATTTGGCCAGATTACAGAAACAATGCCACATGTTTGGCCTCATGATAAAAACTTTGGAGGCCAACAGGTCCGGTCCGGTCCGATCCTGACCCGCTCTAACCCACCGTCTCCGCCAGGCTGGACGGGAACCTGCAGCGCCTGCAGGCCATGTGGCAGACCATGTTTGTGGACCTGAAGAGCCTGCTGTCCTGGCAGTACCTGATGAGGGACGTCCACATCATCAACTCCTGGAACGTCACCATGGTAACGGCACCGCCGCTGGAGGCGGAGCTTCCTCCGCTGGTTCAAACTGTTGACATGGTGATGAGAAGATTCAGGAGTTAAATTAACTCTGGTTTGGATAAATGTTACCTTTGGGTGAGGAGAATAAGGAAAACGAGTTTTAATTTAATCAAAATGACTAAATAACATAATTAGATTGTCTCAGCCCCAACACTTTTTAAGGATTATAATTTGAATGAATGAGACTTTAAGTGAACTTGTCTCTATAATAAGTAATAAAGCCGGAACTCTCCATCAGCTTCTGGATCAATGAACCTGATTATTTCTGATGATTCATTAGTTCTTCCTGCATCTTTGTGTTCCTCAGGTCATTGATCGGCTCAGAGAGCATCACGGCTAACCCTAACCTGATCAATGATCACTTTGATTATTTTAGATGACTTTAATCATCACTAGTTTCCAGTTTGGAAGCTGAACCCAGTAAACATCTAAATGTTTGGAGGCTAAAGCTAAACTCTGGGTGACTGTTAGCATCCCTAACTGGTGTGGAACTGGTCCAGCTGGGGATGCTAAGTGATACTAGCTGGGGGTGCTAACAGATGCTAGTTGGGGATGCTAACTGATACTAGTTGGGGATGCTAACGGATGCTAGTTGTGGATGCTAACTGATGCTAGTTGTGGATGCTAACTGATACTAGTTGGGGATGCTAACGGATGCTAGTTGTGGATGCTAACTGATACTAGTTGTGGATGCTAACTGATACTAGTTGGGGATGCTAACGGATGCTAGTTGTGGATGCTAACTGATACTAGTTGTGGATGCTAAGTGATACTAGCTGGGGTTGCTAACAGATGCTAGTTGTGGATGCTAACTGATACTAGTTGTGGATGCTAACTGATACTAGTTGGGGATGCTAACGGATGCCAGCTGGGGTTGCTAACAGATGCTAGTTGGGGATGCTAACAGATGCTAGTTGTGGATGCTAACTGATACTAGTTGTGGATGCTAACTGATACTAGTTGTGGATCCTAACTGATACTAGTTGGGGATGCTAACGGATGCTAGTTGTGGATACTAACTGATACTAGTTGTGGATGCTAACTGATACTAGTTGGGGATGCTAACGGATGCTAGTTGTGGATGCTAACTGATACTAGTTGTGGATGCTAAGTGATACTAGCTGGGGTTGCTAACAGATGCTAGTTGTGGATGCTAACTGATACTAGTTGTGGATGCTAACTGATACTAGTTGGGGATGCTAACGGATGCTAGTTGTGGATGCTAACTGATGCTAGTTGGGGATGCTAACAGATGCTAGTTGTGGATGCTAACTGATACTAGTTGTGGATGCTAACTGATACTAGTTGTGGATGCTTACTGATACTAGTTGGGGATGCTAACGGATGCTAGTTGTGGATGCTAACTGATACTAGTTGGGGATGCTAACGGATGCTAGCTGGGGATGCTAACGGATGCTAGCTGGGGTTGCTAACAGATGCTGCGTTTCCTCCAGTTTAAGACTCTGCGGGTGGACGAGTACCGGCTGGCGCTCCGGAACCTGGAGCAGCACTACCAGGACTTCCTGCGGGACAGTCCTGACTCGCAGATGTTCGGGGCGGAGGACCGGATGCAGGTGGAGTCCAGCTACAACCGGGCCAGCCAGCACTACCAGACCATGGTCAGCGCCGCAGAGCAAGGTCCGTTCTGTTCCCTACATCATCATCATCATCATCATCATCATCATCATTTCTTGTGAACATGTTGGTTTCCTGACAGTGAAATGCTTGTTGGCTTCCTGTTGCAGGCTTCGTCCTGCCCAGAGCAGGTAAGGCAGCGGCAGCTTCTGATTGGCTGAGCAGGAATGAATGCGCTCCGTCGCCTGTTGAGGCATTTCATGCATCGAATCACTGATATTAATAACCTTTGCTGATTTATTTCATCCTAACATCACTGGTCAGGTTTTCTTGTCTGCATGTTTTACAGCAGCTGATTCTCATCTATAATCAATAACTCTGTAATAACTGGAAGATAAACTTCTGTTAACGTATCACTAACATGAAGGATGAAAAACTTGAAGTGGAAAAACTTACAGAATGTCTTGAAATGACGAAACAGAGAGAGGAGAGGGGACAGGCTGCAGACCAGGAAAGGGGCGGGGCCAGTCTGTGGGCGGGGTCAGTTTGTGGGCGGGTCCAGTCTGTGGGCGGGGCCAGCTGGTAGATGTCTCATTGGTTCCCCCAGCAGTCCCGGTTTCTTGTGCTGCAGAGACGGTGCTTTGCCAGACTCCATGTTGGTTCATTTAGGGATTTTCAGCAAATTGTTTGATGAAAAGATGCAAACAGAGGCACTCAAAAATCAATAAAAAATAATGCAGCTATTGGAAATATATGAGCAATTATTTCTCTGTACATTAAATAATAACACCAAATGTCTAATTTCCAATTTAACACTAACTTCACTACATCAGTCTTTCTCGAACTGTGGTCCCTGGACCACTGGTGGTCCGCAGTCGCCTCCTAGTGGTCCAAAAGGTACTGCATGTAATCAATCGTTTATTTGAGATGGGGTGAGCTTACAGTTAGCTTGCCAAAGGATTGTGTTTAAAATCACCAATAGATAAACTGCTGAAGGCTAAAGAGAAAACCCGAAGGGACCAATGGAAGGTTTCTCAGGACGCGGTGCAGACATAGATCTGTAGACATAGATCTGCAGACATAGATCTGCAGACATAGATCTGTAGACATAGATCTGCAAGCATGCAGATCTATGTCTGCACCCCACGCTGACCAACTGCATCTTGGCACCTGAAATAAAATGAATTATGTTGGACTGGCTACTGTCCAAGAAAATGTTTTTGCCAAAACAACTCAAATCTACGTTGCTTTTATTATGCTTTGAAATTACAAATAAAATGTTATTAATGCACACAACAGTTTCAGTGAAGGACTTTTTTGATGTATTTCCTATAACTAGATTAGAATCCACACTTTCAGAATCTGTAAATAACTCAAATCATGGTTTTATCATGGCCAGTCACATTTACCAAACAGCGCCCCCTTCAGATTAGGAGGAACAATGACAGTGAGTTAAGAGACTAATGTTTTCATTTCAGGCTGTAGATGTTAGGAAGTCGTGTTCGGTGGTCCGAGTGTTTAGTAAAGGGGGCTAGCGTCTTCAGCCTGGAAAAGTTTGAGAAACTAAAGGAATGAAAGGAGCAGAGAGAGAACCGGACATTTGGAGCGAAGGAGACGGATCAGGCAGGGTGTGGCTGTGGTCTGCAGCCTGGGGGCCTTGGTAATTGCAGGATATGTGTTGACCTCTCCAGAGCTCTGCTCCCCCCACCTGCTCAGGTGTTGTCTGTGTCTCGTGCCCCGCCCCCTGCAGGCGATCAGGACGAGTCGCTGTGTCAGACCTTCCTGACCCAGATGAAGGACCTGCGTCTGCGTCTGGAGCGCTGCGAGAACAAAACGCTGACGCGTCTGCGGCAGCCGGCCGACGGCGAGCCGCTGAGGGCCTGCGCCGCCAAGACGGCCGAGCAGATGGTACCAGCTGCTTCTGACCCGGTCCTGACCCGGTTCTGCTCCGCTTCTGACCCGGTTCTGTGTCTGTGCAGAAGGTCCAGGCCGAGCTGGAGGGCCTGCAGAAGGAGCTCGGCGCCGTCGCTGAGAAGACGGAGGCGGTTCTGGCGGGTCCGCAGCCGGCCGGCGCCGGTCCGATTTTGCGCTCCGAGCTGGACCTGACCCTGAAGAAGATGGAGGCCGTCTACGGCCTGTCCACCGTCTACCTGGACAGGTGAGCACCAGTCAGCTTCACCGCTATCACGTTTCCAGCATTTATCAGTTTTTAAAACCTTGGCAGATTTTCTGTCCAGATATTTTCATTTTGTCACAAATTTGTCAGATGAATTCATATTTTTCATGTAAATGTTGAAGAAATGGGCTCTGCTCTGGTCGGGAACAGTTTTCATCTCTTAAAGTGGCTTTCAGCCAGCTGACCAGCAGCCTGCAGAAACAGGTGTGGGAGGGGCTCCACACAGCTTCCTGTATCTCCTGATCTGTTTCCGGCGTTCCAGGCTGAAGACCATCGACGTTGTGATCAGGAACGCCAACGATGCCGAAGAGTCGCTGCAGAGCCTGGAGTCGCGCCTGCGGGACGCGGCCAAGGTTCCGGCGTCGGAGCCAGAGGTGGAGGAGCAGCGCGGCCAGCTGAAGGTAGCGACCCGATCCGTCCGGACTCTCGCACGCTCCTGCCCTCCCGGCGCTCCGGCTGACCGCCGCGTCTCTCCGCCCAGGCGCTGCGCGGCGAGGCCGAGGCCGACCGGGCCGTCTTCGACCGGCTGCAGGATGAGCTGCGGCGCGCGGCCGCCGTCGGCGACAGGACGAGCCGGATCCACGGCGAACGCGACGACGAGCTGGAGCGGTACCGGCGGCTGGCGGCCGGCCTGCTGGAGCGCCGGCAGAACCTGCTGGCCCAGACGGACCTGCGGCTGCGGGAGCTCCAGCAGCTGCAGCGCCGCATGCGCAGCCACAGGGACGGCTGCGACTCGCTGAGCCGCTGGCTGGAAGACGTCCGGCGGAGACACCAGGACGTCCAGGACGTCCCCATCGGAGACGGAGCGGCGCTGCGGGACCGGCTGGCCCAGGAGGAGGTGGGGGGGGTCAGGGTGTAAAACAATAAATAATCAATATAGCAATAAAAACCTCTGATCCACTGATGTGCATCTAATATACAAACACAGAGACAATAACCACAGAAATGTTTTTATAAATGTTAAATATTAATTTCATAATATTTTTTAAAACTTTATTTCAGAAACTCCTGGAGGAAATGGAGAAGAACCGAGACGAAGTGGAGAGTTGCTATAAAAACGCTACAGCGTACATCGACTCCATCAAGGTGAGGGTGGCTGAGCAGCTGCTGGCGTCCGGCGGAACCAGAGGTCCGGTCGGTTCTGACCCATTTGGACTTTGTGTTCTGAAGGATTACGAGCTGCTGGTGCTGACCTACAGAGCGCTGCAGGATCCCACGGCTTCTCCTCTGAAGAAACCGCGGATGGAGACTTCCTCTGACGGCGTCATTCAGGAGGTCAGGGGGCGGGGCTTAACGGGAGGGGGAGGGGACATGCTGAACTGTTTGGGTCCAGAACCAGAACCTGATGTGTCTGTGTGTCTGCAGTACGTGTCGCTGCGGAGCCGCTACAGCGAGCTGATGACGCTCGCCGCACAGAGCGTCCGCTTCGTCTCCGACGCGCAGCGCCGCCTGGAGGCCGACCAGGTGAGCGCGGCTCTCGCTGACCGGGCCGTTTGGACCCGCGGGTCCGGCCGACGGAACCGGTTCCCGCCCCGCCGCGGTGAAATCGTCCGTCCTCCGTGTCGACCATGTGACCCGTTCGGCAAACAGGAAGCCGGCGGGTCACATGGCCGGCTGGCTCCGCCCCTTCCTGCCGATTCTCCTTGGTTTCTAACTTTCTCTTCTGTTTGGCTCCTCTGACCTGCTGCATGGTGAATGTTCCCCCCAGCTCCCAGGTATTTAACAACGACATCACTTCCTGTCTGTGGGGAAAGTTCAGAAATCTCAGAAATCTTTCAGATCCACTTTCATGTTATTGAAATATTGATCAGTTTTTAAATCTGTAATTTCGGTTTTTATCGTCTTAGTTTACTAAAGTTTTTTTTTTTCTGAAATAAAATCTGAGCTTCATTATTTCAGAATTTAATGTTTACAAACCCGAACGAATCCAACAAACCGTCATGGTACCAAGAAGGTCTGGTTCAGAGCTGCTGGTTCTGACCCGGTCCGGCAGTTTCCACCAGAACTGAGGCAGAATGTTTCTGTGAGGAACAAAGAGCCCCAGTGCTGCGTTCTGCAGGGACGCTTTAAACCGTGACACCAGAACCAAACAGGAAACTTTATGGTTCCTCCTGAGCTGGACTGGACCAGAACTGGACCAGTGAACTGGATCAGTGTGAACTGGTCTGGAGAACTGGTTCAGAGAACTGGTTCAGAGAACTGGATCAGAGAACTGGTCCGGTGAACTGGATCAGTGTGAACTGGTCTGGAGAACTGGTTCAGAGAACTGGATCAGTGAACTGAATCAGTGAACTGGTTCGTGAACTGGATCAGAGAACTGGTTCGGTGAACTGGTTCAGTGAACTGGGTCAGAGATCTGGTTCAGTAAACTGGTTCGGTGAACTGAATCAGTGAACTGGTTCGTGAACTGGTTCAGAGAACTGGTTCGTGAACTGGATCAGAGAACTGGTTCAGAGAACTGGTTCAGAGAACTGGTTCGTGAACTGGATCAGAGAACTGGTTCAGAGAACTGGTTCAGAGAACTGGTTCGTGAACTGGATCAGAGAAGTGGTTCAGAGAACTGGTTCGTGAACTGGATCAGAGAAGTGGTTCAGAGAACTGGTTCGTGAACTGGTTCAGAGAACTGGTTCGTGAACTGGTTCAGAGAACTGGATCAGAGAACTGGTTCGTGAACTGGATCAGAGAAGTGGTTCAGAGAACTGGTTCGTGAACTGGTTCAGAGAACTGGTTCGTGAACTGGTTCAGAGAACTGGATCAGAGAACTGGTTCGTGAACTGGTTCAGAGAACTGGATCAGAGAACTGGATCAGAGAACTGGTCCGGTGAATCTGGAGGATCTGACGGTTTCTAGATGCTGAACTTCTCTGTTTTGTTCAGCTCGTTCTCCTGCCTGCGTGTTGCCTTCATGTCCTCAGTCAGTGTGGGATTTCTCATTTGTTCTCCATTTGCTGCTCACAAACAGTTTTGTTCAAACTGCTGGAAGTTTCAGTTCTTTCCATGTCTGCATGATGCTCAGAACTTCCTGCTGGTTATTTTAAGCTTTTCATCAAAAGTCGATTTAAAGAGTTTTTGGTGTAAAGCAGCAACATCTCCGAGTCGGTCTGAACCGTTTGGGTTTGACATCAGGATGCTTCTGAAATGAAGGAAGAATATTTCTAGACATCTGGAGGTTCGTGCGAAACCAAACAGAACGGTGCCGGTTTTGGGTTCTGACCCGGTACCAGAATCCGCCTGTAGGCCGACGTTCGCTTTAAGGAGGAAATCCAGGAGACGGCTGGAGCGATGAGAGAAACGTCTGACTGCACCAAGAACTTGACTCATGATTCAGAAATCAGCTGGACCAGATGCAGATCACCCACATACTGGACATGATCTGATCTGCTGTCCAGCAGGGGGCAGCAGAGACGGGTCAGAGGCAGTGAGGAGGCCTGGGGGTCCGTGTGGAACCACCAGGAGGAACGTCGGCGTGACGTTCCGACTGAAATCGATTTGAAAAGTATTGGATCCAGGAACCGGTCCGAACCGCCGGACTCCGCTTTGGAAAGAAAAAAGGTTTCATTCTGTCCAGACGAACCCAACGTTTCCATCTCTGCTCTGCTTATGGACTAGATTATTAATCTGGATTATAGTTTATTCCCTGAACTTCCTGTTTAGTTTATGAGCAGAAAGTTGAAGTTTAAACTTTCATAAAACCTCTCAGCTGTAATCCTGGACGTCTAGTTGGTTGTTTTCTGAAGCTTCAGAAAGGAACTAAGTTTCCAGTATTTTGATGCCAAACCCAGATGTTTCAGACTGTAATCCTAATCTGCTGCTGCACTCTGTGTTCACATTAACAATCAAACAGCCGATGAATGAAAACGTCATGAAGCAAAGTGTCGGTTCCTCTGCGTCAGTGGAGCCGCAGCGGGTCCTGCATGTCCCAGTTCCTCCCTGCTGGCAGTAACTTCCTCCTCAGCAGGTCAAAGTTCCTCTAATGAGCCGTCATTGGTTCCAGGTGAGGACAGAACCGGACCGCGCAGGACGCCGGGCCTCCAGGACCCACTGTGGCTCCACTGACCTTCGTTTTCTGAACAAACCCGAGTCTTGGGACGGATTTCTTTAAACAGTTCTAAGAAGTTCTGCTGGACGGGATAAAAAGATAAAACCAGAAACTCAGTAGTTTACAGATGGTCCCTGAATGCACCATCAACGCCCATCGGAGCTTTAAAAGGTCAAAGGTCGTTGAACCGACCCAAAACAGCACCGCTTTAAATGCCTCTAAAAAATAACTTTCCCCAAAAGAAAAAGTTTAAAACTTAGTTTACATCCTGGTGCAGTGGATGCAGCGTTCAGCACAGAACACACCCAGAGGCCGCCGCAGGTTCGATTCCCGGCCGGGTGACCTTTGCTTCTCTCAATAGCCACTTTCCTGTCAATTCACTGTCAAATAAAGAGCCAATAAAACCTTTGAAAAACTTTTACATCCTTATGATAACTTCCTCATTACACAAGAAAACTAAATAAAGTTTCATTAGAAGAAAATCTATTTTCTTATTTATAGAAAAATATTGTCTCCACATGAGGAAACAAATCCTGGAAACATTTCTCAATATTTGGGATATTTTCTGGTCATTTTTCAGATAATATTCAGATATTTTATCAGTAAATCAAGAATTGACAAAGAAATGATCCAAGTTGGAGAAAAATGTGTTTTCTGTAAAAAAAAGCAGCATTTTTTTGTATATATTTAAGATATTTATTAGTGAATCTTTTTCTCCCCAACCCAAAATATATCCCCATTTTGGGACAATAAATTATTAGAAAATTAATCAATTATAGATTAAAAGATTTTCAGATTCCTCCAAAAACATTCATATTCTGATATTTTCCCCTTCTTATGAGGACCTGATGTGAAGGAGACATTTCCTGCAGATGATCAAATAATGAAAAACATTTCATTGGAAAGAAATTATCTCGTTATCTTGAGATAATTAATTAAGGAAACTTATTGATTTTTCCTGATTTAAATATCTTAAGATGACAAAATACGTCGTCATTATCTTGAGTTTTATTGTGTTAAAATAAAACATCTTGAAATATTTTTATTAATATTTGATGAGAAATAAATAAAAATGTTTCTCTATCTGAAGATATAATGTCATTTCTGTTGAGGTTCTTTCTGCACTAAATTAAACTTGTTTAATGTCAGATTCTCTTGTTTCTTCAGAAAACCTCCTGCACATGATGGAGGACTTAAAGCTCCGCGTGTTTCTGTGGCTGTGCGTCTCTAATCGTCGTCTTTGCTTCAACCCAACCAGAAAACATCGGAGCAGCTGAAAGAAGAGGAAAGGAGGAAGCTGGCCGAGGTTCAGGCCGAGTTGGACAAGCAGAAGCGGCTGGCTGAAGCTCAGGCTCAGTCGGCTGCCAGGGCGGAGCAGGAGGCGGAGGAGCTGAAGCTGCAGATGCAGCAGGAGGCCAGCAGGAGGCAGGGCGCGGCCGCCGACTCCGAGCAGCAGAAGAAGAACCTCCAGCAGGAGCTGCAGCAGCTGAGGAGCCTGTCGGAGCAGGAGGCCAGGTCCAAGAGCCAGCAGCTGCAGGAGGCGCTGGACAGCCGCTCCAAGATCGAGGAGGAAATCCGCCTGGTCCGCATCCAGCTGGAGACCACCATGAGGCAGAAGACCTCCGCCGAGTCCGAGCTGCAGAGCCTCCGGGACCGGGCCGCCGAGGCCGACACGCTCCGCAGGGCCGCTCAGGACGAGGCGGAGCGGCTCCGCAGGCAGGTGGCAGAGGAGACCCAGAAGAAGAAAACCGCAGAAGACGAGCTGAAGCGCAAAGCAGAAGCCGAGAGGGAGGCGGCCAAGCAGAAGCAGAAAGCCCTGGAGGAGCTGCAGAGGTTCAAAACGCAGGCGGAGGAGGCGGAGCGGCGCGTGAAGCAAGCTGAGGAGGAGCAGCTGAGGCAGGTCAAGGTGGTGGAGGAGGTGGCACAGCGGAGCGCCGCCACCCAGATGCAGACCAAGGCCTCGCTGTTCACCGAGAAGACCACCCAGCTGGAGGAGTCGCTGAAGAAGGAGCAAGGCGCGGTGCTGCAGCTGCAGGAAGAAGCCGAGCGGCTCAGGAAGCTGCAGGATGAAGCCGACAGAGCCAGGCAGCAGGCGGAGCAGGAGCTGGAGACATGGAGGCAAAAAGCCAACGAGGCGCTGCGCCTGCGGCTGCAGGCCGAGGAGGAAGCCCAGAAGAAGAGCCAGGCTCAGCAGGAGGCCGAGCGGCAGAAGGTCGAAGCCGAGCGAGACGCCAAGCGGAGGACCAAGGCGGAGGAGGCGGCGCTGAAACAGAAGGACAGCGCCGAGAAGGAGCTGGAGAAGCAGCGGCAGTTCGCCGAGCAGATTGCTCAGCAGAAACTGTCTGCTGAGCAGGAGTGCATCCGCCTCAAGGCCGACTTCGAGCACGCCGACCAGCAGAGGGCGCTGCTGGACAGCGAGCTGCAGCGGCTGAAGAACGAGGTCAGCGCCGCAGAGAGCCAGAGGAAACAGCTGGAGGACGAGCTGGCCAGGGTCCGCGGAGAGATGGACATCCTGCTGCAGATGAAGGTCAAAGCTGAGCAGGAGACTCTGTCCAAGACGGAGAAGAGCAAGCAGCTGCTGGAGTCAGAGGCTCTGAAGATGAAGCAGCTGGCCGAGGAGGCGGCGCGGCTCCGAGGCGTCGCCGAGGAGGCCCAGAGGCAGCGGCAGAGAGCCGAGGAAGAGGCGGCGCAGCAGAGGGCCGAGGCAGAGAAGATCCTCAAGGAGAAGCTGGCCGCCATCGACGAGGCCACGCAGGTGAAGACGCAGGCAGAGATCGCCCTGAAGGCCAAGGAGGCCGAGAACGAGAGGCTGAAGAGGAAGGCTGAGGAAGAGGCGTATCAGAGGAAGCTCCTGGAGGACCAGGCCGCCCAGCACAAGCAGCAGATCGAGGAGAAGATGAGTCAGCTGAAGGGCTCGTCCGAGTCCGAGCTGGAGAGACAGAAGACGGTGGTGGAGGAAACTCTGAGGCAGAAGACGGTGGTGGAGGAGGAGATCCGCATCATCAGGCTCAACTTTGAGAAAGCAGCGAAGGAGAAGTCCAGCCTGGAGCAGGAGCTGAAGAAGCTGAAGGATGCTGCAGAGCAGACGCAGAAGAGCAGGCTGAAGGCCGAAGAAGAGGCGGAGAAACTGAAACAACTGGCAGCAGAGGAGGAGAAGAAGAGGAAGGAAGCTGAGGAGAAGGTGAAGAGGATCACTGCTGCAGAAGAAGAGGCGGCTCGCCAATGCAAGGCCGCTCAGCAGGAAGTGGAGCGGCTCAAGAAGAAGGCGGAGGAAGCCAACCAGCAGAGGAGCAACGCCGAGAAAGAGGCGGAGAGGCAGGTGGTCCTGGCAAAGGAGGCGGCGCAGAAATGCAGCGCTGCAGAGCAGAAGGCCCAAAACGTCCTGAGCAAGAACAAAGAGGACGTCCTCGCTCAGGAGAAGCTCAGAGACGAGTTTAACAATGCAAAGAAGCTCGCCGAAGTCGCTGAGAAGGCCAAAGAGGAGGCAGAGAAAGAGGCGGCGTTGCTTCGCCAGAAAGCCGAGGAGGCCGAGAAGCAGAAAAAATCTGCAGAAGAAGAAGCCGCGAAACAGGCCAAGGCTCAACAAGATGCAGAGAGACTGAGGAAAGAGGCGGAGGAGGAGGCATCGCGGCGGGCTGCGGCCGAAGCTGCGGCGCTGCAGCAGAAGCAGCAGGCGGATGCAGACATGGCCAAACACAAGAAGGAGGCGGAGCAGGCGCTGAAGCAGAAGTCTCAGGTAGAGAAGGAGCTGTCAGCCATCAAGCTGCAGCTGGAGGAAACGGACAAGCAGAAGGAGCTTCTGGATGCTGAGCTGCAGAGAGTTAAAGGAGAAGTCAGCGACGCCGTCAAACAGAAAGCGCAGGTGGAGCAAGAGCTCTCCAGAGTCAAGAATCAGATGGACGAGCTCCTCAAAGTCAAACTGAAAATCGAGGAGCAAAACCGCCTCCTCCTGCAGAAAGACCAAGACAACACCCAGAAGTTGCTCCAGGAGGAGGCCGAGAAGATGCAGCACCTGGCAGCAGAGGCCGCTCGGCTCGCAGTGCAGGCTGAAGATGCAGCCAGGCAGAGGCAGGCGGCCGAGGCAGACCTTGCTGAGCAGAGAGCGCTCGCTGAGAAGATGCTGAAGGAGAAGATGCAGGCCATCCAGGAGGCCATAAGACTGAAGGCTGAAGCTGAGGAGCTGCAGAAGCTGAAGGACCAGGCCCAGGAGACGGCTAAAAAACTACAGCAGGACAAACAGCAGATCCAGCAGCGCCTCCATAAGGACACTGAAGACTTCCAGAAATCTCTGGAAGCAGAGCGCTCCAGGCAGCTGGAAGCGTCTGCTGAGGCAGAGAAGCTGAAGCTCAGAGTCATGGAGCTCAGCGCCGCCCAGACGAAAGCCGAGGGCGAGGCCAAGAAGTTCAGGAAGCAAGCCGATGAAGCTAAAGCTCGTCTGCAGGAGACCGAAAAACAGGCAACGGAAACCACGGTGCAGAAGCTGGAGACGCAGAGGCTGCAGAGCACCAGAGAGGCTGACGATCTGAAGAGAGCCATCGCTGAGCTGGAGGACGAGAAGAAGAAGCTGAGAAAAGATGCTGAGGAGCTGCAGAAGAAAACCCAGCAGGTAGAGTTACTAAAATACAGAAACTAATGAGATGTTGATGTTAAGTTCATGACTAGAAGTCATGAGTGATTTTCTCTGACCAACTTTATCTTCCTTTCTTCGGACAGATGGCGACCGCCCAGCAGGAGCAGATTGAGCAGCAGAAGGTCATCCTTCAACAGTCGTTCCTCAGTGAGAAGGAGCTGCTGCTGAAGAGAGAGCGAGCCATTGAAGACGAGAAGAAAAAGCTGGAGAAGCAGTATGAGGAGGAGGTGAAGAAGGCCAAGGCGTTCAAAGAAGAACAGGAGCGCCAGCGTGCTCTCATGGAGGAGGAGAGGAAGAAGCTGCAGGCCGTGATGGACGAGGCTGTGAAGAAGCAGAAAGAGGCAGAAGAAGAGATGAAAGCCAAGCAGAGGGAGGTGGAGGAGCTTGAGAAGAAGAGGCTGGAAGAGGAGAAACTCCTGGAGGACGAGAACAAGAAGCTCAGAGAGAAACTCCAGAGCCTGGAAGGAGCTTCTAAAACGGGAACGACCAAAACTAAGGAAATGGAAGTTCAGACGGATGACGTTCCCGAGGAGCAGCTGGTCTCCATGACGATGGTGGGAACAACCAGAAAGGTTCTGAATGGTGCCGTCGAAGTGGACGGGGTGAAGAAAGATGGAGGATCTCCCTACACATTTGATGGAATCAGAGAGAAGGTTCCTGCAGAGAGACTCTTTGACCTCGGTGTCCTGACCAAGAAGGACATGGACAAACTAAGAAAAGGCAAAGTGACCGTGCAGGAGCTGGAGAAGACGGACAAAGTTCGAGCGTGTCTGAAGGGCCAGAACTGCGTCGGAGGCATCCTGACTCCATCTAAGGAGAAGATGAGCATCTACAACGCCATGACAGAAAACAAGATCACTCCGGACTCTGCCACCATGCTTCTGGAATCTCAAGCAGCTTCAGGCTTCATTGTTGATCCGGTGAAAAATAAACTTCTGTCTGTAGACGAGGCTGTTAAGGAGGAGTTAGTTGGGCCTGAGCTCCACGACCGGATGCTTTCTGCTGAGCGCGCAGCCACTGGCTTTAGAGATCCGTACACTGGAGCCAGAATCTCTCTGTTTGAGGCCATGAAGAAGGGCCTCATTGATAAAGAGCAAGCCACCAAATTCCTGGATGTGCAGCTCGCCACGGGTGGGATAGTGGATCCCATCAACAGTCACAGAGTCCCACTTCAGGCAGCTTACAAGCAAGGCCACTTTGATGCAGACATGAACAAGAAACTCAGTGAAGAGTCCAAGTCATTCACTGACCCCAGCACTCAGGAGCCACTCACCTACAAACAGCTGCTGGAGAAATGCACCAAAGACCCAGACACCGGCCTGCTGATGTTACCGGTGACGGAAAGAGCCGGTCAGAGAGAGGGAACCTACACGGATATGGAGACTAAAGAGGTGTTCAGCAGATCCAGTGTTGATGTTCCATTCGGAAAGTTCAAAGGAAAGACCGTCACCATCTGGGAGGTGATAAATTCAGAGTATTTCACAGAGGAGCAAAGAAGAGAACTGATCCGTCAGTACAAGACAGGCAAGATCACCGTAGAGAAGGTCATCAAGATCGTCATCACTGTTGTGGAAGACAAGGAGAAGGACAGTGGAAATGTCTTCAGTGGTCTGAGGGCTCCAGTGAGCGCCACTGAGCTGCTCGAGTCTAAGATTATAAACAAAGACTTGTTCAACAAGCTGAGCAATGGGAAGATCTCAGTTAAAGAAGTTTCTGAGATGGATGCTGTGAAGAAGGCTCTGCAAGGAACGCCCAGCATCGCAGGTCTCCTGAATGAACCAACCAAAGAGAAAATGCCGTTCTATCAAGCCTTGAAAAAGGAATTACTGTCCCCAGAGACGGCTGTGAATCTCCTCGAAGCTCAAGCAGCAACAGGATTTATGATAGATCCTGTAAAAAATGAGCGTATGCCTGTCGATGAAGCTGTTAAATCAGGTCTTGTTGGTCCAGAGCTGCACGAACGCCTCCTGTCAGCAGAGCGAGCCGTCAGCGGCTACAGAGACCCCTACACAGGGAAAAAGGTGTCCGTTTTTGAAGCCATGAGCAAAGGCCTGGTAAAGAAAGACCAAGGCATCCGTCTGCTGGAAGCTCAGCTCTCAACAGGAGGAGTTATCGATCCCATTAAAAGCTGTCACATCCCTAATGAGGTCGCCTGCAAGCGAGGATACTTTGATGAAGAAATCGACAAGACTCTGAATCAAAACACAGACGAGACAAAAGTTTTTTATGATCCCAACTCACAGCAAGATGCCACCTACGCACAACTCATGTATAAATGTGTCACAGACAAAGAAACTGGATTGCCATTACTTCCTCTGTCAAAGAAGGCTCCAAAGCCAAAGGAGGACAAACGCATAACAGAGGCCAAAACGAAAGAGGCCCTAAGCCAGAAGACAATGGAGCTGGAATATGGACCCTTCAAAGGAAGAAAAGTCACAATCTGGGAAATCATAAACTCTAAGTACATCACTGAGGAACAGAGACTGGAGCTGATCCGTCAGTACAGGATGGGACTGGTAACAATCGAGAAGCTCATAAAGATTGTGATAACAACCATTGATGAAAAAGAGGACAAAACCAAGGAAGAAGCTTGTTTTGAAGGCCTGAGAGAACCAGTCACCGCCAGCTCTCTGTTTGATTCCAACATCATTGACAAGGCCACATTTGACCAACTCCAGCAGGGTAAGAAGGCTCCCAAAGAGGTTGGTCAGACTGACAGAGTCAGAAAGTACCTGCATGGCACTGACCGCATCGATGGCGTCACCATGGAAGGCTCAGATGAGAAGTTAAGCATTTATGAAGCTATGAAACGCCGTGTTTTACAGCATAGCACTGGACTGGCTCTTCTTGAAGCCCAAGCTGGTACCGGATTTATAACCGAACCAATAAAAAACCAGAAATATTCTGTGGCTGATGCTGTGAAGGCTGGAGTTGTTGGTCCTGAGCTTCATGAGAAACTTCTATCAGCTGAAAAAGCAGTGACAGGATACAAAGACCCATATACGGGCAACAAGATCTCCCTGTTCCAGGCCATGAAGAAGGAACTGGTGTTAAGGGAGCATGCTATTCCTATTCTAGAAGCTCAGATCACAACTGGTGGAATAATAGATCCAGTTAGCAGCCATCGTGTTCCCAATGATGCAGCCATCCAGCGTGGCTTCTTCAGTAAAGAAATGTTGAAATCATTCAGCGAAGAGACAGGCGACATCAAAGGCTTCACCAACCCCAACACCAACGAACGGGTAACTTACAGACAGCTGCTGGAGAAATGCAGAAGAGACCCCAACACTGGTCTGTGCTACCTGCCTCTGTCAAAAGTTGAAGCTCCTGCAGTGACTGAGAAATCCTATGAGTACACAGAGGAGCAAGCTCAACAAGACCTAGCCAACACTCAGATTGAGATCCCTCATCAGAGCTTTGCAGGAAAGAGCTTGACCATCTGGGAGGTGATGAACTCAAACTTGCTTCCTGAAGAGGAGAGGCGGCGGCTCCTGGAGCAGTACCGCTTGGGCCAGATCACAAAGGAAAGGATGCTCATCATCATCATCGAAATCATTGAGCAAAGAGAAACTCTGAAGCTGGAGCAGACCATGTCATGTGACGTGATCAGGAGAAGGGTTACTATCGAGGAGCTGTACAGCGCTCGGATTATTGACCTGCAGACGTACAACCTCCTGAAACAGGAGAAGATGAGCGTCCAGGAGGTGATGGAGATGCCGTCAGTGAAGCAGTACCTCTTTGGAACAGGTTGCATTGCGGGAATCATGTCAGACAGTCCTCCTAAAATCAGCATTTACCAGGCTATGAAGAACGGCCAGATTAAGCCTGAAGTCGCTGTGAAACTTCTCGAGGCGCAGGCAGCAACAGGATTCATGATCGACCCTGTGAAAGACGAGCTCCTAACCGTTGATGAAGCTGTACGTAAGGGCCTTGTTGGGCCTGAGATCCATGACAAACTGCTCTCAGCTGAGCGTGCAGTAACAGGATACAGGGATCCGTACAGCGGAAAAGTCATTTCTCTCTTCCAGGCCATGAAGAAAGACCTGGTTTCCGAAGAATATGCCTTGAGGCTTTTGGAAGCCCAGAATGCCACTGGAGGACTGATGGATCCGGAGTACTACTTCCACCTTCCGCTAGATGTGGCCATGCAGCGTGGCTACATTAACAAAGAAACCCTTGATAGGATAACTGAACCTACGGCGGACATCCGAGGTTACATTGACCCAACAACAGATGAGAAACAGACTTACGCTCAGCTGCTGAAGAGATGCAGATTTGATAAAGAAAGTGGACTCCGGCTGCTTTCTCTGGCAGACAGACGACTTCTCTTCAAGGGTCTCAGAAAAACCATCCCTGCAGATGAGCTCCTCCGTTCACAGATTATTGACCAGAAGACCTACAGCGAACTCATTGAAGGCATCATCACGGTGGAGGAGGTCAGCAGAGACTTGAAGAAGTACCTCGAGGGCACCAGCTGCATAGCAGGCGTTTATGTCGAATCTACCAAAGACCGTCTTTCTATTTACCAAGCAATGAAGAAGAACATGATCAGGCCGGGAACCGCCTTTGAGCTGCTTGAAGCTCAAGCTGCTACAGGATATGTGATTGACCCCATCAAGAACCTGAAACTGAATGTCACAGAGGCTGTTAAAATGGCCGTTGTTGGCCCAGAGTTTAAAGACAAACTCCTCTCAGCTGAACGAGCCGTCACAGGCTACAGAGACCCTTACTCTGGCCAGGTAGTCTCTCTGTTCCAGGCTATGAAAAAGAATCTGATTCTGAAAGACCATGGCATTCGGCTGCTGGAGGCCCAGATCGCTACTGGGGGGATCATCGATCCCCAGGAGAGCCACCGTTTGCCCGTTGAAACAGCATATGAACGTGGCCTCTTTGATGAGGAAATGAACACGATTCTCACTGATCCCTCTGATGACACAAAGGGCTTCTTTGACCCAAACACAGAGGAAAACCTCACCTACCTGCAGCTGATGGAGAGATGCATGACGGACCCAGAGACCGGCCTTCGTCTCCTGCTGCTGAAAGAGAAGAAACGCGAGAGGAAGACATCGTCCAAGTCTTCGGTTCGTAAGCGAAGGGTTGTCATCGTCGATCCAGAATCGGGCAAAGAGATGTCCGTTTATGAAGCGTACCAAAAAGGTCTGATTGATCACCAGACCTATATAGAGCTTTCAGAGCAGGAGTGTGAGTGGGAGGAGATAACGATAACCTCCTCGGATGGAGTCGTAAAGTCCATGATCATCGACAGAAGGTCTGGACGGCAATATGACATTGACGATGCCATCACAAGAGGCCTGATAGATAAGTCTGCTCTGGATCAGTACCGAGCTGGAACCCTGTCCATAACAGAGTTCGCAGACATGCTGTCCGGAAACATGAGCGGCAGTAGATCACGCTCATCCTCCTTTGGCTCCTCTTCCTCCTACACCGCCAGCCCGGTGCCTTCCATAAAAACACCCGCAACCACGTGGAATGACCCAACTGAGGAGACCGGGCCTGTGGCCGGGATACTGGACACAGACACACTGGAGAAGGTTTCCATCACAGAGGCCATTCACCGAAATCTTGTGGACAACATAACAGGTCAAAGGCTCCTGGAAGCTCAGGCCTGCACTGGAGGGATCATTGACCCGAACACAGGAGAGAAGTTCTCTGTGGCTGATGCAATGAATAAAGGGCTGGTGGATAAGATCATGGTGGACCGCATCAGTTTAGCCCAGAAAGCGCACAATGGGTTTGAAGATCCCCGAACTAAGAGCAAAATGTCTGCTGCTCAAGCTCTGAAGAAGGGATGGCTTTACTACGAAGCCGGACAGCGGTTCCTTGAGGTCCAGTATCTCACCGGTGGGCTGATTGAACCAGATGCTTCTGGTAGAGTCTCCATTGATGAGGCTGTGAAGAAGGGCACCTTAGACGCCCGCACCGCCCAGAAGTTACGAGATGTCAGCGCGTATTCCAAGTACCTCACCTGCCCCAAAACCAAGCTCAAGATCTCCTACAAGGACGCCATGGAGAGAAGCATGATTGAGGAGGGAACCGGTCTCCGGCTGCTCGAAGCTTCGTCTCAGTCCACCAAAGGCCTTTACAGTCCGTATAGCATCAGCGGCTCTGGCTCTGCGACCGGATCCCGCTCTGGTTCCAGAACCGGCTCCAGGTCTGGCTCCAGGAGAGGAAGCTTTGATGCCACAGGGTCGAGTTTCACAACAACCTTCTCGTCGTCATCCTACGGTTCGCCGAGCTACAGCCGGCGGTACTGAGCAGGAGGCGGAGCAACGCTCACCAGATGCCTGCATCCCTGTGGAATAAAGACCTCCTTTATTCTGCTCTGCATGGGGGTGTTACAAAACTTTCCTTTTTCCACCAATATATTCATTAGCTTTATTGTATATCTTACACTGTATGGCACCTCATCAGATCCATTGTCATGAACTGTAAGCAGTACAGCCGACCACCTACAGCCTACCTGACTAACAGTTTTAAAATAAACGTCTAGTCTTCCGGAAACACTCATTTATTTCCTAGAAAAATTGTTAGCAGAACCAGACTGGATGTACAAACTAGGGTTTCTGAAGTTGTGTATATTTCTGAAAGGACAAAAAGCTTCTCTGCAGAGCAGAATATGGAGTCTATCGATAGTCTGCCTCAAGAACGCCAAGCTTCAAGATCTTCTCTCTCCTGAGCCACACTGCCATATTTACACTATAAACCCAACCTCATAACCATAAACCCTGCAGTCGGAGCAACATGTGCACACTGTGAGATGGACACATAGCAAGAGAGACCTGGGGACACTTTGACCAACACCAATAAATCCCTGCTGTTCTGGATGGCAGAAAGGTAAATCTAGACAGAAGCATTTCTGATCTGATGCCAGATTGTGGGAATCTGATGTTTTGTCCTGTTCCAGGAAGCGCCTTCAGCCTTCAGCTGGTCTCTCTGCTCAGACGTCAGCACTGGACTCCAGTGGACGCTGCTCCTCGGGATTGAAACTCCCTGCTCTGCTGCTCAGTCTGCTTGCTTAGCAAATGCTCCTCGCCTTTCACTGGGAGAAGCTGCAGACCTCAAACTGGTGCCTGACTGAAAGGTGAGCAGGTTTCCAGTCCAGCTGCAGAAGAAACACCTAAACTTATTAGCCAAGATTAAGATCATAACATTGACTTTGTTTCCCAGGCGATGTATGGCGACGGTAGCGATGATTAGTAGAAAAGTTTCTTTAAGAAAGATCTTCCAGCTTCGCAGCTCAGCCAGTTTTTATATTTGACACTACACAGCCTCGTTTTGATGGTAGATTTTCTTTGTAAAGCAGCACATTTGATCTATAGCTCCTTTTATTTTCATACTCTATATTTCTGCTTTGCATGATTTACTAACATATAAAAGACATAACAGCTATATCCTTTTAAAGCTTTTTTTTTTTGCTGTGTTTGAGGTTTGAAGGATGTTTGAGAGGAGTCATCCAGCCTTGTTTGGTGTGTTTATAAGTAAATGGGACAAGAACATTTATTGTTACACCTTAAGCCTGTAAATAAACACAAAAATGAAAAGAACTAAATATGTTTCTTTAATTTTGTTTTGTTTGCTGTATGAATAAAGACTGAAAAATCACTTCTAAAATAAACATACAAGGTTTAGTTTTTCTAATAAATGTAGGTAAAATGAAACTATCCAACTTAAAAAGATCAAGCAAGACGTCCACGTCTCACAAACGTAAAAATATTAAATATTTATACTTTTGCATTTTTTTTCTTTTAACCTGAAATATTATCAAATAATATTGTTCATATTTTGGAGATTTTAATTATTTAAAGTCTCATATGATTAAATATTTTTGCTGTTTTATAGAAGTTATAAAAACGAAAAATATACAAAAAAAGATTGTTATATGAAAATATTCTGCAAGTCTTTCATAAGATTTGTTAATGTGCGGTTGTCTTTGTTCTTTATGTCTGAGTTTATTGAAAATGAAGCTATTTATATAAATGACTCACCCTGTCATCGGTCGCTACGGAGAAACAGATGAACGGATGAACCGCTTAAAGCTGCCATGTTTTCTGAACCACTGCCGGGTTGTGGGGCTGAACGTCCAGCAGATGATTTCATCTGAAACCTTTAACTTTACAGCACAGAATCAGTCTGAGGTTTTACCAAACCAAACTAAATCTTCTTATCAAAGTAAAACTTTGATCAGATTTTTACATCTTAAAGCATTTTATTTTTGGAGATCAGAAGTGATGATGTTCAGTATTTGTTGGATTATGCTTTAGTTCAGCCATCACAGAAGATGATGCCTGCAACCTTCTCAATCTGAGGCTTTTGCTGAAATGTGGATTCAGTTTTATATTTTCCATAAAATCAGATTTTTGACTTCCAGCTGTGGAGTTTTCACTGAGCCCATGTGTTGCATAAATGCATAGAAATAAAATATATTGCTGAACAGAATAAAAATCGTTAAAGATGAATGTTTATTGTGACTAAATCTAATTAAAGAATTAGAGCCCAACAAAGTTTGAGTGGAGGTTTATCTGTTTCAATGACCAGCAACACGTTGAGATACTTTTAATATTTTTATTTACTTTATTTAATGCTAGCGTGAGAAAGGCTAATGTTTTATTATCAATGAAATCTTTGTATTGGTAAATGTAATAAAATAACCATATGTTTGCTATTTTTGGTTGGAACCATTTTTATATATTATTATTGTTGTTTTGATGGAGCCATGAGGGTCACGTCGGAATTCCAGCCAATCAGGCGCCGGGACCCACGTGGGGCCTCTGGCCCCGGCGCCACACCTGGACTGGGTTGGAATCCCCGCAGCTGGTACCATGGTGACAAGGGCGGCCTCTGATTGGTCGGCTCGGTGGGACATTGATACTTTCTCACCGAGAGACTCGATGGTGATTTAAAACTAAACCCGAGCAGGCTGGATGATTCCCGCCATGTCCGAACCGCGGCAGCCCAAATGCTCCCGGTGCCGGCACCACGGCTTCATCATCCGGAAGAAGGGCCACAGCAGGTGCTGCCCGTTCTCCGGCTGTGAGTGCTGGAAGTGCGGCCTGATCACCCGGCGGACCCAGGTCAATGCGCTCCAGCGGAACCTGAGCAGAAGCCGAGACCGGCCCCGGAACCCGAAGCCGCGGGCCGGATGCAGGGCGGCGGGTGACCCCGCTGCTGCCGCCGGGACCCGGGACCCGGACGGTTTGGGTCCAGATGTCCGGAACCAGCGGCCGGACCCGCGAGGAGAACCTGGTTCCGGTCCGGACGGCAGAGATGTTCCGACCTGTAAGAACTTTCAACACGATATTCAGTTAAAACTTACTTTTAAACAATCTCCCGGTTTTTTCTGCACATTTGAGCTAAAAAAATAAACATTTAACTTTTATTCTATTTATTAATTTTAGTCTAAAAACCTGACTGTATGTTTCAATAAAAGAGAAACCACTGGGAATAAAAGTCACTCCATTTATTAGCTAAATATTAAATATAAAGTAGAATCAGTTTAGCGAGTCATGAAAAATATGAGCATAAAATTAATTAAAATATGAATTTCTGCTAAATGCAGGAAGATTAAAATATTTAGGAGTTGATATTTTTCAGCTGAAGTGACGATCAAACGGCTTTCAGTTCAACTTAAATTCTGCTGGATAATAATTCATCATTTTGGTGAATTTTTGGGATAAAACACGAGAGAATGTGAATTAATTGAATTTGTTTTCAATATTTGCCAACAGAATTATTAACTAGCGCTTTACAGAACTTTCTGACAACCGAAATTATCAGTGGATTAAATAATGAAATAAATATTGTTTCCATATTTGATTTTTAATAAGAATTAATAAAAGTCCTAACATGAGGATCATTTCCTCCTCCTGCCAGGTCTTCCTCCTCCTCCTCTTCCTCAGCTCCTCTCCCCCCTGTCCCGCTCCTCCTTGGCTCCGCCCCCTGACCTCCTGCTCCACCTGCCGTTCCTACCTGCGCTCCCCCCTGGCCTGTATGATGACCTCTGCAGGCCGCTGATGATCCCGCACTTCCTGTCATACCCCGCCCCGCCAGCAGAGGTCAGGCTGCAGCGCTCTGCTCGCTCTGCTCAGCTGTCAGGCTCAGCTCACCTGCTGCTTCCTGTCTCTTCTTTTCAGGACTGCAGGCTGGTCTTCCTCCCGCTCCACCCTGCTCCTGAAGCGCCCCCTGCAGGCTGCGGGTCCAACAGCAGAGCCTGAAGGATCGGCGGCTTCTGTCCATCACTTCCTGTTCCAGTTCCAGTTCAAAGCTTCTTGTTGTCCCTGTTTGGTTCAGAGGGGGTTAAACTGAAAGTTTGTTACCTGAAATAAAATGCAGAGCTGTGGCTCCATGAACCCTGCTGCAGCTCATGACCACAATCCGCTCCGTTTGGTTTCTGGCTCTCAGAACCGAATCTGGGCCAGAGCTGGAGTTATTCCTGCTGGCATTCACGTTACTGCATAGAGTGACCCAGAACCACGTCCTGGTTCTGGATGGTTCTGATCAGTGGTTCAGAACCTCATTTGGATCCTGTGAGGAGGAAACAGGAATCTGTAGTTTTTTCGTTTTAATGATTTGATGGGTAGGGTTAAGGTTAGGTGTTTCATAGGTCCGTCCAGCAGGGGGTGCAGTAGCACCGTGTTTCATTCAGTCTGCACTTCCCAACTGGACCCAGAGGTCCTGCAGAACCTCTGGTTCTGCCCCAGTCCATCAGAGAACATCTAGCATCTATTTCTGTGTTTCTACGTAATAAACATTAAAATGTAAACCTGACTTCCTGTGGATGAAAGTTTGTGACATTAAATAATAAAATGTTTTCATAGCAGCAGCATGTCGGTTGCAGCTGCAGAGAGAGAGAGGCTGAGTTTGGACCGGAACCAATGGGGCGCCTGGGTTCACAGCGCCTTCCTGAGGATGATCCGGTTCTGATCTGGGGTCTGGTCGTTTTCCTGTTGTAGAATGATGCTGAGGAAGTTCAGCTCAAAATTTTCAAACTTTAATGGTTCTGCACCACCAGCCCATGTGGCTGCAGCCCACAGCATCATCCCTCCCCCACCGTGCTTCCCAGCAGGTAACAGCTGTTCTAGCTGATGTGTCTGGCTTCCTCCATCTTGTCTCCTCTCTGTTAACCTCGCTCCAGCGGCCATCTTGTTTCTAGAGAGAAGATGCTTTCTCCTTCAGCCCTTCCAAGCAGCCATGCTGGTTCAGTATCATCATGACCTTTGACCTGTTTAGGGTCGCAGTTCATGGCACTGACTCAGCTCTGCTTTGTGCTCAGTTCTGGTATTTGTCACCAGGGTGTGACCCGCAGAGATCTGCTCCTCCAGTGACCTTTGACATGACAGAACCGCTGCTGTAAACTGGGAAACCTTTTGTAGCAGCAGATTACTGTAAAAACATAAACATTAGCATGCTAACTCCTCAGCTCAAATGTTTTTCATATTTCCCATCAGCCATTGGACATTTTTCAAGATGGCCACCATTTTTGAGCCAATTATTGTTATAAAATGTTCCCCTTTTTTAAGATTTGGGTGAACTTTCTGTCACATCGAAGGTCCTGGTTCTGACCCAGAAAATATCAGGAGAAGGATTGAGTCCTAAAACATCATCATACATTCTGGGTGTCATTGCGTGTCAGTCACCCATCCTCCTTCAATGGGGACCGACCCCAGGTGTGGGACCGCCTCCTGGTGCGGGACCGTCTCCAGTTTGAGGACCGTCTCCAGGTGTGGGACTGTCTCCAGTTTGAGGACCGACCCCAGGTGTGGGACCGTCTCCAGTTTGAGGACCGTCTCCAGGTGTGGGACCGTCTCCAGGTGTGGGACCGTCTCCAGTTTGAGGACCGTCTCCAGTTTGAGGACCGTCTCCAGGTGTGGGACCGTCTCCAGGTGTGGGACCGTCTCCAGTTTGAGGACCGTCTCCAGCTGTGGGACCGTCTCCAGGTGTGGGACCGTCTCCAGTTTGAGGACCGACCCCAGGTGTGGGACCGTCTCCAGTTTGAGGACCGTCTCCAGGTGTGGGACCGTCTCCAGGTGTGGGACCGTCTCCAGTTTGAGGACCGTCTCCAGTTTGAGGACCGTCTCCAGGTGTGGGACCGTCTCCAGGTGTGGGACCGTCTCCAGGTGTGGGACCGTCTCCAGTTTGAGGACCGACCCCAGGTGTGGGACCGTCTCCAGTTTGAGGACCGTCTCCAGGTGTGGGACCGTCTCCAGTTTGAGGACTGTCTCCAGGTGTGGGACCGTCTCCAGGTGTGGGACCGTCTCCAGTTTGAGGACCGTCTCCAGGTGTGGGACCGTCTCCAGGTGTGGGACCGTCTCCAGTTTGAGGACCGCCTCCTGGTTGAGGACCGTCTCTGGACGTCTCCAGTCCATTACCAAATGACAGAGGGACACAGTTCCATATCTGGGGACATGTAGATGAATGTTTTCTGTTTGTAGAGAGAGAGAGGAAGCCCCAGAGAAACCCCTGCATGCAGAAAGAGTCCAGGCGTGGATTCAAACCCGGATCTGTGTGCTGCAGGTTTAACATCGGTCATTGTGCTGCAGTCACAGTCTTTGGTTTCGAGGGAAGCTGCGGCTGATCAGAGCCACTTCCAGAGAATCAGCTGCTTCTTTTAGATTATCTAATGGGACAGAAGCTTCCTGGTTCTGCGTCCAGATAACATTATAATTATTAGGCTGAAATCTAATGTAACTGGGTCTATATTAATAGTTGTATATTTCCACAAAATGTGTTCTTTCATGTATTTGTCTGCTTCTACTTGACTGTTGTTGTCTGTGTCTGCTATAAGGGGTTCGGTCCTCCAACTCCGCCTTATTTTCTTCTTCTCTTGTTCAGGGTCCTCCAGGACTATTATAAATATTAAGTTATTAATTTCCTCTTCCCTTTTGTTGTTCGTTCCACTGTGGAGAGGCAAGTTTCATAATCTATTGTAATCCTCTAATTTATAGAGTTCAAATCTTTATTTTTCCTTCTGTATTAATGATAAGTGTTTGGATATTTTTATTTGAGTTGTTATTACACCTTCATATCATTTGATGCATGCTAGCTATTATTTTGTATAGATCGGGTTGGAGAACTGGAGCACATGCTAGGTGCTAATGCTAATATCTCCTGATTGACAGAGTAAATAAACGGAGACCGCCTCCAAACCCAGACTTGATGTCTTGTGGTTTGTCTGATCACCACACAAAACACACAACGCAGAACTCCACCGGTCACACTAACAGTACAGAGTTCAGCAGAAGATACTGTTAGATTTCAAGCCGGGTCGGGTCGGTAACAACCGAATGCTGCTGAGATCCAATCAGAGGGTTCCAGGTGAGGAAATGTTCAGGAGCTGCGTCACGCTGCGGCAGGAACTGCCTCAGGGTTCAAGAACCACTAAACCGCTCCAGACCTGAACTGGACCCGAACCGGGTCGTAGCTCTGTTGGGTTTGGGTCATGGTTCTGCTCATGGAGCCACCGGTAGCAGTAGCATACCTGCAGGCTTTGTTCCCCTCCACCGCCGTGCCTTACAGCTGTTGCTGACCCGGTTCTGCTCTATCAGGTGCGGTTCTGTTAAGTCAGTCACTGTGGTTTTGCTGAAGGATGACCTTTGACCCGTCGGTCTGCCCAGCGATGCTTTATGGTTCTGCTTGCAGCAACAGCTCGTGTCTCGCCTCTCAACCTGCTTTCCTGTTGACTCTCAGATGAGAGACAAAAAAAACCTTAAAAAAATAAACGACTGAGAATTGAACCTGTGACAGACGCGCTGAGGGCCGCGCCGCAGGCCGCAGGCCGCACCGCAGGCCGCAGGCCGCACCGCACCGCGCCGCGCCCTCAGCCTGTTTTATCTCTTACACATGTGTTTTTGTCTGTGCAGAGCAGCAACACAGTTGCACATCAGAAGCACCAGACTGCAGCCTGAGTTGCGTAACCGTTTTATCACCAGATCCCTGTCAGTGAGTCTCTGCCAGCGGAACCGCTGCCAGAACCTTTGTGTGCAGAGGGTGTGTCTGATATAACAGCAGCGAGGGGAAACCGGCCCAACGCGCAGCAGGAATGCAAAACAAACCACGTTGTTTCAGGACATGTTGCTCCAAGTAAACCTCTGGATTATCGTAGCGTTTGGTGGCTGGAGAGTTTTCTAGCAGCAGAAGTAACTGCTGGAACCCATGTTGGGTTCTGACTCGACGGACCCGTTCAGGTCCAGCATGCAGCAGTTAGAGACCTGCTGACAGACGTCTGGTCCAGGAATCTGCTGTTCCCTGCGGTGCTGTGTGGTGACAGCTTCCTGTTTCATCAGGCCTTGATGAGAAAGCAGCAGTTTGCATTTCTTCTAGTAGCAGAGATGTGGAGGAGAGGATGCTACTGCAGGGCATGGCCTAGTTCAAACCTTTCAACTTCAATGCTTCCAGGGAACTGCTGATCGGGGTGCGGTGCAGGAATGTTAATTAAAAACATTCCTGACCGGGACCCTCGGCTTCAGGAAGAGCAGAGCAATATCCTGCTGGACCAGAACAATGAGCCAGACCGTGGGAAAACGTCCTCCTCCAGGAAGAGACGCCTGCCAGGGAAAGAGATCACATTTCATTCTTAACGCATTTTAAAATCTGACAAAGAGCTGTTTTCTAACAATGAAATAATGTAAATGGATAGAAACTGACAGCAACCAGGAGGAACCCTACCCTTCCTCCTGGTTCCTCCCGGTTCCTCCCGGTTCTTTCAGACTGATTTTGTTGCTCATCTCTCCATGTTGTTGCATAATCAGCATTCTTGGTCTCACTGAATAAACTGACTGGGTCTGTTGCAACATGCAGATTAAAATGCGACAGGTCTTCCTCTCTGACCCACCAAGTCAAACGCCAGGCTCAGATTTTACCCACAAACCAAAGATACACAGAAAGGAAGTGAAACTTGATTTATGTAGCTGCTTTCAAGGAAAGAATCTGTTGAACCTGCCGGTGAACGCCTTGGCTGGTTGGTGCTGTCAGGCTGGAGAAGGGGTCCTATCGGGCCTTTTTGGCCAATGGGACCCCGGAAGCAGCTGATGGGAACCGGCAGACCAACTACACATTATTCAGGTGGATGCGAAGACATAAATTGCCCCCCCACCCCCGAAGTGTAGAAAACATACGCACATAATCGGCCCCCTCCAGGCGGGGTTTTGGCGCCCCTTCTGGTGCTGCGCCCCTATGCCTTGTATGCGCTGCATACCCACTTTTTGCGCCACTGAGACCCCCCACCCACCCCCCGCGTCTTGCAGGGGGGGAGGGGTACAGAACCAACACTGATTCTAGTGGGGATGGTGGGTGGTCTTGGGTCGGTGGGCTGCTGCCTCTCTGTCATGACCTCAGCCCCTCAGCTCCACCTGATTGCTCGTCACCTTCACCTGTTCTGTGCTGCGCCCCATTTAAACAGCTGCTCCTGTTGCCCCAGTCACAGCCTTCAAGCCTTGTCTCATGTTTCAAAGTTTTCTGATCCTGCCTGTTTTTGACCACAGATTTTGCCTTGTCCTTCGGCTGCTGAACGATTTCTGACCTACTGCTGATGAACCCTGCCTGACTCCGACCTTGCCTCAAGTTTTTCTGATTTCTGGATCTTCATTGCCTGTGGCCCTCCCGTGAATGACCCTGGATTGTCCCCTGACAGCCTCTGGTTGGTGGAATTTGTCCCTGTCATCTGTTTGTCCCCTGAGCCGTCTAGTCCTCCCTTTGCCCATCCACCTTACCCCTCCCTGGCTGGATCCCAGACCCCAGTGGACTTCCCCCTTCCTGACCCACCAGCATCATCACTCCCTGCTTAGCCCCTTACCTTTATTTTTGTAATAAAGACATTTGGTGAACCAACTCTGGTGTTGGCTGCGTTTTGGGTTCTGGCTGATTTCACTTTCCGTTACACTCTGAGCCCAATGAGCTGCGGTTCTGCAGTCAGGGACTTGTGTTTGGGTGTATTAGTGGGTGATGCGTCTGTCGGGTCAGTACTGACTGACTGCGAGCTCGGAGCAGAATCGTGACTATAGGGCCTTCTCACCTGTTCACCTGCAAACCTGTAAGTTACAAGAGGTAGAAAATCAGTGAAACATTTATTTTGACGTGTGACCTTTGCAGTGACTGAGCCCAGGAGCTTCACCTCATGTTCTGTTGTCAAACATCTTGCTGCAGGCGGATCCAACCCAGTTTCAGCTCCTCTGATCATTAAAGGAGGGACGTGTCGTTGTTCACTCGCTGACAGACACTGACAGTTTTATTGCCTGTAAGACCCCCCACCCCAACAAGCAGGTCCCAACGATGCCTCATATTCCATCAGCCAATCAGAGAGCGGCTCACCTCATCAGACAGGAATGGTGCTAATGTTTTGTTAGCTGCGCCCCTTCAGCACGCCGCTCTGTATGATCAGCTTCTGAAAAACCTGAGCTCACCTGTTAAAACCAGACCAATAAAAGTCATCAGAGATGTCAAAAGGAAAGTTTGCTGAAGCTGCAACACGCCGTGACGGAGCTGCCAGATAACTGAGTCATGTTACCAGAACAGATGTGTTGAAATTTGGAGGAAACCTTTTCATCAGACAAATTTCACCTGAATCCAATTTGGTTGTTTCTGAATCCCCAGACTTCCAGTGACGTTTCTGGATCTCAGCAGGTGTCTGAAACATTTTGATGGAGATCTTCATCAAAACATGGAGATCTTCATCAAAACTCTAATCTGTAATCATGCCGAGGCGTTTTCCAACATGTGAGTTTTTCTCACTGATGCATTTTACTGCAAACCGCTGCCAGTTCCTCAGAAAAGCCACACCTGTTTTGACATTCCGATGGTTTTCTGACTCTGATATCAGATGAACAGATAAAAACAGGTGAACTCATGGCTGCAGCGGTTCAACCCACCTTTCTCTGTCAGTGTGAGGAAATCATCAGCCCTGAATGTTGGACGTTTATTGACATGAAAATGATTTTATTGGCGATTCTGGATTCCCAGTGAAAGTCGTGTCTCAGGCTGACGTCAGAGTTCAAGTCATTAGTTCTAACCTCAGAACAAAGTGATGTTTACACAACCTGCAAGCTGCAGAGCAGGAAAATCCATCCCATAATATCAGAGCACACACGTGGAAAGAACAGGACTAACAGCAGACACTTACACAACATAATTGGCTAAAGATGGACATTAGAAAGTCATCTAGAAGGAAAAACGTCCAACAAGATCAGATCATGTTTCATGAAGTTAAATATGAAGTCAAACAAACCAACAAAGTATCAAAATAAACAAAAGGATGAAAAAACTCAGTTACTCCATGAAAAACATTTTTTTAATCTCTGCATTTTTAAATATGAATAAAAAATCAACAATGAAAGTTTGATCAAAGTTTCCTGATGTTTTTGCAGCAACATGGAAGAAGCAGCATGAACTGATACGTCTGGACTCTTGGCAGCGCTGCCACCGTTCTGTCTGCAGAGCATCTCACCGTGTCGCAGCACTCCCATGCTGCGCTAGCATGCAGCATTAGCATGCTACGCTAGCATGCAGCATTAGGATGCAGCATTAGCATGCAGCGTTAACATGCAGTGCTAGCATGCTGCGCTAGCATGCTGCCTTGCAATGCAGCATTAGAATGCTGCACTAGCATGCAGCGTTAGCATGCAGCATTAATATGTAACACTAGCATGTAGTGCTAGCATGCTGCGCTAACACGCTCCAGGCGTGTCTTTTCAGCTCTTCTAAACATTCAGCTTGTTTGATTTGGCATCGATGTTTAAATAAACAATGAGGAGAATACAGGAAGAGTTTCGCCTTCCACCACGTTTTCTCTCTGTTGGTGTTTTAGCCTCTGAACATGTGAACAGATGCATAGTTTGGGTCAGAAAACATCTGGAAAGATGAAACATAGAAAAGAAATTAGCAGAGCAAAAAATCCAATCTGTAATGATTAATGCAGGGGGTTCAAAGTGTAGCCTGGGGGCCATTTGTGGCCCCTGAATGATATAAACCGGTTGATGCCTTTGTGGGTCAATTGGGAAAGAAGTGATGATTCACAAATTCAAATTTTTTAACCAAAATATCAGAAACAACAAAAATTATTCATATTTTAAATAACCAAACTTTCTGCTTTCCCTTTCATTTCATGTAAACACTTACACTGTAAAACAGAGTCCAAAATAAATGAATAAAGTTTCACTTTCTGTCATTATGAAAGTTTTGGATGATTTATTTGTTTCTTTCCTACCAAATATGGGACTAAAATGTTTCATGTTTAGTTTGTTGAGCTGAAACTTTTTGTGAAAAACTTTTTAGTTTTCAAACTCAAAACTAAAAATGTTTTAATTTTGTTCATTAATGGGATGTTTTTGACACAAAGAAAAGATGGTAACCATGGCAACACTTTGTCAGGTTGCCCTCGTTATTAACAGCAAACAGAAACAATGAGGGACCCAAACAGGAAATGCTCGGCCTGGTTTCCTGTCAGACAGGAAGCCGCGTGTTTCCATACAGTGTATGTAAACTTTTGGTCTGCGCTGAAACTAGAAGTTTACATACACTGAGTGGATCAGGAACCAGGTCAGAACCTGCAGGGAATCCGGTTCCTCCAGACACTCACAGCAGATCAGCGTCTGGATCAGTTTCTGCAGAGACGCCCCCCCGAAACTCCCCTCCCCCCTCTGATACCCCCACAACCCCCCCAAGCCTGGGAGGAACCATCAGGATGATGAGCAGTGACTCCTCTTCCTCTCCTGCAGATCCAGATGTTCTTTCTGCTGACGCAGGTTTGGCCTAATGAAGCCCCGCCCCTGAAGGAGGAAGCCCCGCCCCCTCTGTCTGAGGAGTCGTCAGGAATTCGTGGCATCCTGACGCCGTCTGCTAACGGGGCGGCTCCCAGAGAAGCAGATAAAGGAGCGGCGGTGAGTCGCTCAGCCTCGCCAGGAGAACGACGCTCTGCCGACAGAAGACTCACCTGCTCAGGTAAGACGTCTGTTTCTGTTCCTCCCTGACCTTTGAACTCTGCGTGGAGGGAAGCGCTGCAGTAAAGCCAGGATCGGAGGCGCCTCGCCCTGAGATACACACATTCCTCCAGGATGACCTTTGACCTCACTGTTTGTTTAAGGCAGGGGTGTCCAAAGTGTGGTCTGGGAGCCATTTGTGGCCCCTGGACTGATAGTGTGTGGCCTCTGACTTCAGTTCAAGAAAAATACAGATTTGGCAGATGGAGACTGTTTAGGACAAAACAGATTAATCTTTAACTTTTACTGAGGACTAAACTAAACAGCAGCCATTTCCAGAGAAACTTTGACCGAAATCCTGATTTTGTTCATGAGAATTGATTCAAGTCTGTTCCAATCTTTTCTAACTGATACAGAGAAAATTCACACAATAAGGCAAATTTTCAGAATCCTTTTAAAAGTTTTGGATCTGCAATATTTTCCACATCGTTTCCCATCAAAGAATCTGGAAAAATCTTGAAGTATTGTGAGCTTGTTTTATTGTTGAGAGATGAGAAACATTTTCTTTGGCGCTCCAGTTTGTTTGAGTCGATGATTTTGATCCCATGAGACAAGAAGTTTGGAAAACTGCTCTGGTTTAACCCAGAAAAACAAACCGCCGCGAAACCACCGCGCCGCATCGAGCCACACTGACCGCATCGAGCCACACTGACCGCATCGAGCCACACTGAGCCGCACCGCCTCACCTGCTGCTCAGGTGGGTCCAGGTCTCCAGGCTCTGAGCCGTCGGGTCAGAATGATTAAAATCTTTAGAAATCCATGATGGCCACCAACCTGCTGCTGCTACCAGAACCAGAACCAGAGTTGTGGGTTCGATTCCGGCCGCTTGGCACTCAGGAAGTTCGGTCCATCAGAACCAGAACCAGCAGATGATCCTGGTGTGGAATTAAACTCGGTGCGTTTTAACGTCAGCTTCATGTTTTCTGTCACGTTTCTGTGGAGACATCTTGGTCACTGAGGTTTGGACTTTGACTAGATTGACTCCTCTCCATTTTAGCCGTTTGTAGATCTGCTGCTGGTTCTGGACTGTGATGGACCTGGAGATGACCTTTGACCCTGTCTGACAGACATTGCTGCCATCGGTTTACTGGGCATTGTGATGATGATGATGGTCTGGAGAGGAAGAGTCAGGATGTTTGCTTTACGATACGAAGAGCAAACTGAAAGCAGCTGCAGGACGACGAGCAGCTGGGTAAAGGCCAACATGGTGACCTCATGGTGACCTCATGGTGACCTCTTGGTGACTTAATGGTGACCTCATGGTGACCTCTTGGTGACTTAATGGTGACCTCATGGTGACCGCTCGGTGACCCTAATGGTGACCTAATGGTGACCTCATGGTGACTTAATGGTGACCTCATGGTGACCGCTCGGTGACCCTAATGGTGACCTAATGGTGACCTCATGGTGACTTAATGGTGACCTCATGGTGACCGCTCGGTGACCCTAATGGTGACCTAATGGTGATCTCATGGTGACCTAATGGTGATCTCATGGTGACCTAAAGGTGACCTAATTGTGACCTCATGTAACCTCATGGTGACCTCTCGGTGACCTCATGGTGACATAATGGTGATCTCATGGTGACCTCATGGTGACCTAATGGTGATCTCATGGTGACCTCTCGGTGACCTCTCGGTGACCTAATGGTGACCTCATGGTGATCTCATGGTGACCTCATGGTGACCTCTCGGTGACCCTAATGGTGACCTCATGGTGATCTCATGGTGACCTCATGGTGACCTCATGGTGATCTCATGGTGACCTAATGGTGACCTCATGGTGATCTCATGGTGACCTCATGGTGACCTCTCGGTGACCTAATGGTGACCTCATGGTGATCTCATGGTGACCTCATGGTGACCTCTCGGTGACCCTAATGGTGACCTCATGGTGATCTCATGGTGACCTCATGGTGACCTCATGGTGATCTCATGGTGACCTCATGGTGATCTCATGGTGACCTCATGGTGACCTCATGGTGACCTCATGGTGATCTCATGGTGACCTCATGGTGACCCTAATGGTGACCTCTCAGTGATCTCATGGTGACCTCTCGGTGACCCTAATGGTGACCTCATGGTGACCTAATGGTGACCTCTCAGTGATCTCATGGTGACCTCTCGGTGACCCTAATGGTGACCTCATGGTGACCTCTCGGTGACCCTAATGGTGACCTCATGGTGACCTAAAGGTGACCTAATGGTGACCTCATGTAACCTCATGGTGACCTCTCGGTGACCTCATGGTGACATAATGGTGATCTCATGTAACCTCATGGTGACCTCTCGGTGACCTCATGGTGACCTCATGGTGATCTCATGGTGACCTCATGGTGACCTCTCGGTGACCCTAATGGTGACCTCATGGTGATCTCATGGTGACCTCATGGTGACCTCTCGGTGACCTAATGGTGACCTCTCAGTGACCTCATGGTGACCTCATGGTGATCTCATGGTGACCTCTCTGTGACCCTAATGGTGACCTCATGGTGACCTAATGGTGATCTCATGGTGACCTCATGGTGACCTCTCGGTGACCTCATGGTGATGTCATGGTGACCTAATGGTGATCTCATGGTGACCTCATGGTGATGTCATGGTGACCTAATGGTGATCTCATGGTGACCTCATGGTTACCTCTCGGTGACCCTAATGGTGACCTCATGGTGACCTCATGGTGATGTCATGGTGACCTAATGGTGATCTCATGGTGACCTCATGGTTACCTCTCGGTGACCCTAATGGTGACCTCATGGTGACCTCTCGGTGACCTCATGGTGACCTCTCAGTGACCTCATGGTGACCTCTCGGTGACCCTAATGGTGACCTCATGGTGACCTCCCGGTGACCTAATGGTGACCTCTCAGTGACCTCATGGTGACCTCTCGGTGACCTCATGGTGACCTCTCAGTGACCTCATGGTGACCTCTCGGTGACCTAATGGTGAACTCTCAGTGACCTCATGGTGACCTAATGGTGACCTCTCAGTGACCTCATGGTGACCTCTCGGTGACCTCATGGTGACCTCATGGTGACCTCTCGGTGACCTCATGGTGACCTCATGGTGACCTCATGGTGACCTCTCGGTGACCTCATGGTGACCTCATGGTGACCTCTCGGTGACCCTAATGGTGACCTCATGGTGATCTCATGGTGACCTCATGGTGACCTCTCGGTGACCTAATGGTGACCTCTCAGTGACCTCATGGTGACCTCATGGTGATCTCATGGTGACCTCATGGTGACCTCTCTGTGACCCTAATGGTGACCTCATGGTGACCTAATGGTGATCTCATGGTGACCTCATGGTGACCTCTCGGTGACCTCATGGTGACCTCATGGTGATGTCATGGTGACCTAATGGTGATCTCATGGTGACCTCATGGTGATGTCATGGTGACCTAATGGTGACCTCATGGTGACCTCATGGTGACCTCATGGTGATGTCATGGTGACCTAATGGTGATCTCATGGTGACCTCATGGTTACCTCTCGGTGACCCTAATGGTGACCTCATGGTGACCTCTCGGTGACCTCATGGTGACCTCTCAGTGACCTCATGGTGACCTCTCGGTGACCCTAATGGTGACCTCATGGTGACCTCTCGGTGACCTAATGGTGACCTCTCAGTGACCTCATGGTGACCTCTCAGTGACCTCATGGTGACCTCTCGGTGACCTAATGGTGACCTCTCAGTGACCTCATGGTGACCTCTCGGTGACCTAATGGTGACCTCTCAGTGACCTCATGGTGACCTCTCGGTGACCTAATGGTGACCTCTCAGTGACCTCATGGTGACCTCTCGGTGACCTCATGGTGACCTCTCAGTGACCTCATGGTGACCTCTCGGTGACCTCTTCTGACATCCCGTCATCCAAACCTGCAAATGGTTTTAAACGGAGCAGAAACAGAAAAATTTTCTCCTGTTTTTGTTTTTTGTCAAATTATAATGTTGAAGTTTTATTTTTGAGGCTCATGTCAGGAACAGCCTGTTGAGACATCTCAGTGGGATTTAACCCAGACTTTGACTAGGCCACTCCTGAACTTTCATTTTGTTGTCTCTGAGGCTTTTCCTGTTTCTGGCTGTTGAATCATGACCTCTGACCTTAGTGAGGACGGTTGTTCTGGTTCTGGTGGGTCGCTGATAACTCCTGAGTGTGTTGAGGTCAGAGGTCAGAACATGAAGCCTGCTTCATGCTGTCAGTAGGTTCTTGGTTCTGCAGTCAGGCAGAGATCAGAACCGGATCTGGAAACGGTGCATTGTGGGAGTTTTCAGTAAACATGTTTGTCTCCTGCTCAGGTTGTTCTGCCGCCATCTTTCCCATCAGAGAGAGGACGGTCCGTCAGTCTGCAGCGCCGCTTCCTGTCCGCCGACATCCAGCTGCATTCAGAGGTACTGTGTCCAGAAGCCCAGCTGTGTGTGGGAAGGGGGGCAGAGGGGTAATTAACCCCCAAATCAACGATTTTCCAGATAAACTGTCTAAACATTATTCTGGGTTCTTTGTTTCTGTGTGAATTTTGACATTTTTGTGTAAATTTGTGAAGTTCTGCAATATTTTACCTAAAACTCTCAGTGCTGCCATCTTTGGGTGGAATGGTGGTACCGAATGTCACTCAGGCACGCCCCCTGGTGGTGAGTCAACAGGACTCACCACCAGGGGGCGTGGAGGAACAACAGGACGGACAGGAACAGGAAGTGGGCGGGGCTAAGTGTACAAAGCAGGCAGGCAGCTGCTGCGGTCAAACAGTTCCTCCTTCATTTGGCTCAGACATGAGAAAAGAAAACCTCAGGTGAAGCTACGATTATGGCAGGATCACCGAGGAGCGAGCAGACCTCTGCTCCGATCAGTAGGATCAGTTTTTCTTTCCTGACAAACTTCAGGCTGCAGTCACTTCACTGGCCCGGCTGTCGACTCCCTGCAGCTCCTCGCTTCTCCCCTTCAGTCCAACATCCCAGTACTTTCATAATTGGGACTAAAAATAACTTTTAATGGTGAAGGACGAATAACCCACCCGTTTACTTTCCTGCATAGAAGATCTCTGCAGCAAAGTTATTCACTCTGTCCTTTTTCTGTGTCACCAATAAGCAGACACACATGCCTTCTGTATATTCCCATTAAAATCTCGTATATTTTCTGTGCAGTAATAATCCATCACATTGTGGGATCTACATCCCATCATCCATGTGTGGGAGTCACTTCCTGTCTTTAAGAAAGGAACAGCAGGGGGCGCTGCGGTGGCACAGGGGAAACACGGCCCACATAAGGAGGCTTTAGTCCTGGTGGCGGTGGCCGCAGGCTCGATTCCCTCCCTCCCTCATTGCCCCTCATTACCCTCAAAAAAAGAAAGGAGCAACGGCTTCTTTATCGACACAAAGTGTTTTTAAAAACACGAGAACAGTGGATTATAATTCCTTTACGTTTTATGCCAGTTAAATGAAATACATTTGGCTTTAACTGAACATGACGGGCCCCTCTGGGCCAAGCAGAGTTTATTGACCTTTTCTGGAAACTGGTAGCGCCTGCAGCATTTTAAAGGGAACCACTATTAGCTATAAAAATAGGTCTTATTTGGAAAATATTTATTTTAGATTAAAAAAACAATACAGTAATAATGCTGTGGGTTATTTAGTTTTTATAAATTTTAATAAAATATTGTCACAGGAACGTCGCCATGTTGTTCATGCTGCAATGCATTCTGGGTAAATGGCATGTAAAGGTTGAACTGCCTGGCTCCTCCAGCCAAACAGTGATGAGTAACATTATTAGCCTTTTTAATTTGAACCGGATCAGAAGGTAGAAATAACAAGAGGTGATGAAGAGGAGCAGCAAACAGAGGAAGAGGAAGAGTTGGCCGTAGGAGCTGCTGCTGCCTTCAGGTTCATCATGAAACAATGAATGAGACTCACCTCTGGTCACTGTGCGACCCGGTAAGTGGTTCTGTAGCTGTGAGTCCAGTTGTTGGCGAACCAACACTTTGTGGTTTCACATTCAGTACCGGTGATCTCGCTCCGTTAGTCACCCGGCTGCCTGACTGACATCTTTTTTTTAAATATATATAGTTTTCAAAATACAACATAGATAAATCATACACAAGCATATGAAGCATATATATAACAGATTACTGTATAAGGAAAAATATACTTTTACCAATATGACATACAACAACTAAATATAAAATAAAATTAAAAGTGGCATTTTTATTTGGTTTCACTGCCTGTCCAAAGGCCCGGCTGGCAGCGAGCCTCCAAATGAAGCACCTGAGTAAATTCAGCCTCCAAATGAAGCACCTGAGTAAATTCAGCCTCCAAATGAAGCACCTGAGTAAATTCAGCCTCCAAATGAAGCACCTGAGTAAATTCAGCCTCCAAATGAAGCACCTGAGTAAATTCAGCCTCCAAATGAAGCACCTGAGTAAATTCAGCCTCCAAATGAAGCACCTGAGTAAATTCAGCCTCCAAATGAAGCACCTCAGTAAATTCAGCCTCCAAATGAAGCACCTCAGTAAATTCAGCCTCCAAATGAAGCACCTCAGTAAATTCAGCCTCCAAATGAAGCACCTGAGTAAATTCAGCCTCCAAATGAAGCACCTCAGTAAATTCAGCTAACCACATTTTAAACTGAGGAACTTTGTCAGGTTTCCACAATTTTAATATTACTTTCTTGTAGGGCTGTTGTAAACAAATATTTTAGTAGTCGAGTAATCTATCGGTTATTCTTACGATTAATCGAGTAATCGGATAAAAAAGATTATAAAATAAAACATTGGTAAATCTGGCATAACACCGGTGTTACTGTCAGATATCAATATATCTGATATCAATCTATTATAAAATGGTCACAAACACCAAACCTAGAGGTTCTGTCATCAGTTTTTTTTTGGGAACAATAGAAGAAAAATGTCTTTGTAGCCTATTTGCCAGTACTTTAGCGAATATTTGATGTCAGAATTCAATAATGAACTCGGACGATGTGATGAAACCTCTGATATATTAGCTTCATACATGGTATGATTCTCTTCCTGAATCAAGAGAGTGAGCGAACGGAGAAGAGGACCAATCTTCCTGGCATATCTTTTATAGAGCTCAGTTCCAAAACCATCTGGTTCTGGGGCTTTGGCACTGGGAAATGATTTGATTACGTGTAGGATCTCTTCCACAGTGATGTCTGCGTTGAGAGCCTCGTGCGCAGCATCACTCATCTTTGGGAGATTTAGATCTTTGAGCCAGTTTAAGATATTTCCTTTTGCTTTGGACATGTATGTTTCAGTGGGCCAGGCACATTGTAACACTGTATTTGTGTGACACATGATGCGAGTTGGAGATGCGGCTGTGGGTCAGGTGATAGTTTTGTGCATAACCTCTGATAATATCCTGCTGGCGCCCCCTGTTGGGACCTTCTTTATTGTCATTAGAATGAAGAGTAAATGTCCACTGAAATAAATGAATAAAGTATTGTAGTCAAGTTTCTCGGTCCTTTAAAAACATCCAAATGTCAGGTTGAATTCAGAAGCACTGAGTCTACCTTTACTTTGGTTGATTAAAGTTAAAGTTGTTCAAACCTCAGAGAAATTAGAAGATTTTTAGAAAGGAGTGTCTGTATCTAGAAGACATTAATCAGACATTTTCCTTTCTGTAATGGGTGTTAGCTTCTTTATTTAGCTAGCTCATAGTTTCTGAAAGTCTTAGTTTGGTTAATGGTGTTCATAATACACTGGCAATTGTTTGTTTTCTTTATTTCTGTGCTTCCTGTCACCATATGGACTTACTGGCTTTTCCAGGTTCCACCCATGTTTTGTTAAAAAAAACAGAGCATGAGCAAATAGTTCATTGAATCTGCAATGTGACCTGTTTAAGTATCACACCCCGAAGAAACAGTGATGATGCACACTAGAAACCATACTGTGGTACCAGAAACCATCATGGTTTCATCTCGGACTCGACCACATTTGATCTCGGGATTTTATTTCAAGACCATTACTATGGAAATATGACTAAAATTCCAGAATATTGTCCAATTAATTGCTTGACATATTTGTTTTCATTGGATGCAAAATGTACTGATTAAAATCCGGACTCGACGCTAATCGCGTGTTTTTCTTACGGCTGTCTGCCATCCGCGCCCTTTCCTTCGCATGCAGCTCCTCTGTCCAATCGGCAGTAATTCCGCTACATAAATCATAAAGACTTTTTCTGTAAAACATCCAAAGGAAAGCATAGCAACAAGTAAATCTGCAGCGCTTTGCTTTCCGAGACGGAAGCGCGAAGAAAGGTAAGCTAGGTGTGATGCTAACAAAGCTAGCTCTACAGTGATAGTGTTGAATTTACGATGAGAAAACAAAATGTCCAAGAACGGTGTCTAGGGTTAAAATACAGAATCGTCCCGTATTTGGCTGCTAAATGTTGCGCCCCGTATTGAACCGATACGGGACGATTTGTTCCATATTTCTATAAATGTCCGATAGACTCGCCCATAGACATAATATAAGGATAGACCCTCATGGACCGCTCTCGCCGATTGTCGCTGACGAGATTTAGGGCGGCCATCTTGGAGCGGTCCACCACTCCACTCAGCGTTATGTGTTTAGCAGCACAATGACGTATCAGCGCATTTAATCGATCATAACACACTTTTTGTTACTGTAACCATATTCAAACATCAAAGCTACATTTATAAATAATTGTATTTTTTAAGTATGCTTTTAATACACAGTTCATCATATTTAAATATGCTTAGTGGCTATAACAATAGAATAGGAATGGAATATTCTGATATCGATGTATGAAGAGCATATTACAAAGCACACAGCCGTTCATAGTTTATTTAATACATTATTTAGTAATATCAATACATATTTATATAACTATACAAACACTAATAAATAAAGATTAATAGTGAATAATATATATATATGTGTGTGTGTGTGTAACGGGTGGTAAGTCAATCAGGCAATCAGGTTTCGATTAAATCTTTTTTATTCTGGAGAAGAAGAGTAAAACAATAAATCAACCTCCTCTTCTAATCTCCTTGCACTCGAGCCCACAGCAGCGCAGAACAACGCTGTGAGGGAAAAGGGGGAAGCGGAGATGCTATGAGGGCGGACCGAGCTACGGAAGCCCAGGAGACACAAACGAGGCAAAGTGTAGAAAGGCGACCCCCGCAGGCAAAACAACAAATAATAACTAAATAAGATAAAATTCACATATTCTCAATATAAAATGAATTACAAATTATAATTTAAAAAAAGTACATTTGTAACTCTGTTACATATATATATATATATATATATATATATATATATATATATATATATATATATATAATTTTTTTATTTTTATTTTTTCAGCCGACTAGTCCAAATCCGATGTGAGATTCATCCTGCAGTGAATCCGTCTCTCTTTATAGATTTCTCCCTCTTCTTCTTCACATCGTGTCTTTAGGAAACTTTCAAAACAAAAACTGAAGATTTAGGATGTATCTTACTTTGACAGAGTGAAAGAATATAAATAATAGTCTTTACCACCTGTGTAAACTTTGCCGGTGAATGTTATAACACATAAGTTTTATAATATGTGTTATATTGTTTCATTTCTAATATAGGCCCTTGTGTCAGATAATCTAAGTCAATGTTAGAGAATAATACATTTTTTTAGATGTACAGAATCTCAGTTAGCCTTCATAGCGGGGCTGAACCCGTATTACACCAAGCACTGTAGCTAATATTAGCAGGTATCTCGCCGGTGGACATAAATACAGTAAAGTAATATTCTAATCACAATATATACACAATAATATGTCCATCTTACTTGTGAAATGTTGTCTGTGGAGCCCTCACATCAATAATCCATCGACCAGAACAACAATATCCCTCAGTGCTGAGGCATCTGCTGCTGTTTTGGTTGAGCAAAGTAGGAGGGTATACCGCTCCAAGATGGCCGCCGTATTTCCTGCGCCGGAGCGGTCCATGAGGCGTCTATGCTTATATTATGTCTATGGACTCGCCTATCACACACATGTCCACTGTCACAAAGGCTCGGGTGGACATTAATGTTTGTTATTCAGATTGGTCCGGGTGTTGCTTGGTTTGGCCTGGGAGGAGCAGGAGCGCCACCCAGTGGTGACTTCTCCATGGCACTTTCAGCAGCTGCAGAAACCCGTATCTCAGTGGAGGCGTGCGTTCCTGACTTGTGTTTTGTTAAATGTGTTAAGGTAGTTTTATTTAGTGGTTCCAGCTGTGCTGTGTGATCACGTTGGGGTCGTCGGGCCGGATGCTGCACATTGTTAGCTTTTCACCTGTGAGTACATGTTACGTAGTTATTCAAGTATTTTGGTTTATTGCTGTTTCGTGTGCTCTTGTTAGTATCCGTACATGTTTGATGTGCCTGTTTATTGTGACCTTTAAGTTACTTCACGTGGGTAAACCTCTAGCTAAGGGTCATAGCATTTGATGAACGTGTGGACAGTTTGTGGCCAGCAGGTGTCACTGCTGCCACTTGTATTAGATAAATGTGTAAGGTGAATTAATGTGGGCTTATTTCTGTTATGACCACATCTCCAACTCCAAGCCTACCTTCTGCTGCACATCTGTACCACTGCTGTAACAACTCAATAAAGACAGATTGCGAAGAAATCCCATCTCCAGTTTGTCGTGATCGACACAGTGGCGAGTGTGAATATCCCACCAGCCTCAAGTTCAAACGTAGATCCTCATCTACATCAACACTAAGTGTAACAACAATGACCAAAATGAAACAGGAAATTTTAAGGTCAGCTAAATTGTTGTGGCGGGACGTAAAAAGGACCCCAGAACGCTACGGACCGACGCTGTTGCCTAGAGACGGACACTACGCAGCCGCGGTGAGCTGCCATCAACCCGCGTCTTTTTAAAACGTCCTTAGAACCAAAACCTCGTAAAGATACAGACGTGAGAGGGAAGACGCAAATCCCAGGGTGAATAATGTTAGTGAGGATGAATACAGGCAATGAAAATCAAAAAAAGTGTCCATCGTGGCGGTGCTGCTGTATGATAGACAGAATGGATCAGGAGAGGAACTGCAGACCCATCAGAACCTAAAGAACCAGAAATCAGCATCTCTTCATCCCTCAGTCATCTCCTGAGGCTGATGTGGGAGAACATTTTATTATTCAGCTTCTTATTGTGCTTTTAGTCGACTGTTAGGAGCTGATTATTTGCTTATTTAATGTATCGCCGTATCAGCCAAAATAATACAAATGGTGATTTAGAGAACAAATCATACTGAGAGATTAACAGTGAATACATAAATATTTCTACTTTTAAAAGGTTTGTTAGAGCTTTCTGTTTGTTTTATTAAGAAATGTTGACATCTTTTATGAATTCAGTGTTCATTTACTGTATAATTAATGTCAGACACAGACCTGCAGCCCAGGGGCGGATCTAGATGGGGGCCAACGGGGTACAGAAGAAATTATACTAAATAAACGTCTTTTGTTAATGCTCAGTGGTGGATTTTTTAACCTTCACAATTTTACTTTAACATTGAATTAAAAATTATAGTGCTGCACCTTTAGCTGCTGTGTAGAATCAGACTTTCCATCTGCCAGGGATCTGCAGCCTGGATCTCTGGAGACACAAGTGGCTCTTTGGCTCACTTAATATATCAAATGATGAAATATTGCTCTGTTTTTTTGTTTCATTTTTTAAGTGTCCCCATGAAAAAGCACTGACTACCCCTAGTGGTAAATTTGTCCTAGAACCAGCCTCCAAATCTATCTCCTTATTTGTATAAATATTTTATTAATATTCTTTACAATACTAGAATTTTGACATAACTTGTACTTTTGGCTGTCTGAGGACACATTTTGAATATTAAATCAGGTGTTATGATCAGTCACTCAGTACTTGAGCAGTTTACCAAATACGTTTTAATCAAACATGTTTAAGATATGCTCTGACTGGAGAACAGCTTTGGAGTACTCTATGTATGAACGGTTGCTCTCTGGATCACTTTTTAAAAACAAAAACATTGCCATGAAATATTATCCATCACTGCAGCGGACGTCCCACCCCATGAGAGTCGGGCGACACGCCGTGGTGGGCGTCCCTTATTTGGATTTCTGAAAGGTGGCAGGCCTAGATGTGACCAAAGACGGCATTATAGTGATGTGACATTCATGAACGATCTGATTCTTTTGAACGGAGCCTCTTTACTATGAATGGTATGACTCGAGCCTCAGTGAGAGTCGTTCTTTGTTTTTGTTATGCTCTAAGCACATTGCAGTAGCTATTATAATCCCATGTATTTCAAAATTATGTTTATTGAAATAAAGTACAGGACCATAAGCGCTCAGAGGGCATGCTCGTTGCTCTCTGTGGCTGACAGTTAGCATGCTAGGTGGCTGCTACTCTGATGCACACAGCGGACTGTGAAACAATCACAAGGCGGGGGCTAGGGGGGCTTGAGCACCTGCCCCTTTTGCTCCTTGCCCCCAAGTGCCCTTTTGGTCAATTTATTTATTTATTGTTGTATTATTTCTGACACATAACACGTACTAAAATTATTATTTTTTTGTTGGGTTTTTTGTACAACATAATAATCCCTCTGGTCACCTTGTGACCTTTGACCTTTTGCCCGTGACCCAGTTGTCTCTCCACAGTGAGATAAGGCGGCTAACTGGAGCTGAACGTAGCGAACGTTCCAGATCACAGATCAGTTTTTGGTGAATTAAAACGTTTTTGGTGAATAAAGTGGAGCAGACCTGCTGCTTGTCAGATGACGGAAAACGTTGAAGTCTCGTTTCTGCTTCAGTGGTTTAAGAAGAGAGGTAATGAAATACAACAGACACTGACAGGCCTCTGTCTGCCTTTCTCTGAAGAACTACTGAGGGGAGGAGACAGCCAGGTGAGGAGAAACTGTTCTGATCTATCATTCAGGATTTTTATCATACTGACATTAGGCTGTTGTTGTTGTGCTACTAGCTAGCTGCTAGCTAACGACTTTGCTAGCAAAGCCAGATAAATAAAAGCTTCTTCCCTGTATTGTTAATGATATCAGTCATTCTTCAGCATCGATTATGCAATAGGGGAACATCGCCGTCCAAACCGATCATCTCCATAATGGATTTATGTCTAATTTCCTTTGCTGCATAAAGTACATGGCATTTATTCTGGCGTTGGGTAAGTGTATCTAGGAGAATAGCACTTAAATAAAGTCCAACAAGGATATTCATGTAGAATTAAAATAACTCGCCTGAACTACCATGATAGATAAAATGTGTGTAATAAAAGTCATTAATGAAGGAAAAACTCAACCAGACTTTAAGTTTATGGTCTGGTTCTCAGAGTATGAAGTTATTTATTTATTTTTTCCCAATTATTCAATAAACAAAACTAACCTCAGTTAAGTAAAATAAAATTGTAATCAAAACTTTTGGAATTGTAATTATTTCTTTTTTAAAAGCAAAACATTTTGTTTAAAAATCTTTTTTTCTAAATTAAATAACTCATTTTTGTCTCGTGAACTTTAGAAGTTATTTGCCAAACAAACTTTTATTTGCACACATCAGAAATCTTTTGTTGTGATTTTAGGCCCCGCCCACGACGTCATGTGAGAAAAAAGTTTTTTAAGCTAAACTCAGTCGGCTTTTCTCATGGTGACATGCATTAACAATTCAATATTTGCTTTTGTTTTTTTTCTGCAGCTCCAGTTAAAGTTTGATGCAGCTCTGCTTTCCTGAATGGACCATCTTCATCTCCACTGCAGCAACCAGGCAGCTCTGTTTTATAGATTACAGTCACTAAAAGGCTGCATTGGGCCCTTGTTTATATTTTAATAGTTTAATTCTGTAAAGACTAAATATGTAAATCAGAGCTAAACCACCAGCTCTGATTTACATATCTCGCTAAATTGCGGGTTTGAATATTGCAAAACTTTCCTATAACAAAATAGACCTGCAGAAAGAAATTACTAATAAAATATCTTACATATGCATAGTTGTATGCTCTGTATAGAGATTTTCCTTAGCTTTGATTGTAAATCTCACAGTTTTGTAATTTATCATTGTTTATTAAACTCTGAAATCTGAGAGGCTTCGTTAATATTCTGTCCTAGAAGGTTAGATGGCCCCCTTTTCTTTGAGCTCCTGCCCCTTAGTGGCCTCTGCACGGCCCTGTTGCACTTCCTTCTTGGTTCTTGCGTTGCTCCGGGGTTATTGTTCATATTTGATGTTTACTGTTTGTGCGTTCATAATTGTTATTTTTGATGGTCCAGAAAGCAACTCATGCCCACTTTCTTTGTCTGCTATTTGTTGCATTTTCTATGATTATTTTTTTTACATTGTACAAATAGCATTATTTTTTTTATCAATGCAACACTTGTGAAAATACTATATTTATTATTTTTAAATTTCTATTTGCAATTTTCTATAAATAATATCTATTTTATATTTAACAAAGATACATATTTAATCAAGTATACTTTTATCTGCAAGAATATACAGTTGTCTTTTAACTTACAGATAATTAAACTTATTTTGTGAACTTGTAAAAATTAATTAAACTATATTTGGGATGAAATGGTTGTTCTTACAAAGATGAATATTTTCAAAACTGGATCATCTGAACGGTTCCTTGAAGTGATTGAATCCCAAAGAGCCATAAGTCCCACCACTTCTACAGTATGTTTCGGCTTTAGAGCAGAGACTGATGGGAGCTGGGTAGTTTGGTATTTAAATCTGTCTCCATGGTAACAGCTTTCCTCTGTATTTCTATTGGCTGCATGACTTGGTTTGTGCAGCATTCAAACTGAGCAGATTGTGGCAGACAGGTGGAAGCAAAGCAGAACAAAGAGTTTGAATTGATAATGATGTTGATTAAATTTAACATCTAGTTATTTTTATGGGAACGTGGATCTTTCAGAGCCATTGGAGCAATTTTGATCATGTTTCACATTTTATTGCATTATGTAGCGTTGGGCTCTGGTTCTGGTCTCGGCTGCAGCACTGGTACTCCCAGAAACAGAGGGCTTTAAAATACTCATGATAAAAAGAAACACCATGAAACTACAACCATCTCACTGATAGTGTGAGAAAAATAAAACTATCGTCTTTCTTTTTCAGGAGTAAGCCTTAAAAGTTCAGCGGCTCTGACCATTAAATCCTGCATCCGCCTTCCTGAACTGGAACAACTGGAGCAGCTGAGAATCTACTTCTACGACTCAACGAAACCGAAAGGTTAGAAACAAACCAGGAGACCAAATTTAAGCACCTAGAAGGAATGGTTCAGTATGGATGTAAGGTGGACCAGGAGAATGAATCAAATTATCAAATTACCTTCTGCATTAATGCTCTCCAAATGCACTGTTTAAATACCTGATCTCATGTAAACCCAAAGTGAGAGCCAAATTAAACTCCTTCAGCTGGGTGGAGGACCCCATTCTGAGCATAGTAGAAATCCTCTGTTTCTGCTCACCTTCATTTAGTATTTTTGACCGCTGGAGGCTTTTCTTAATGTCTTGAACTCAGCTTCTGCCAGCAACTTGCAAATTAAATCATTCACATTTCCATCTCTGATTTGATTGTGGATGAAATTATGTTCAACTCAGGTCATTTCTTCTGGGTGCTGCATTCCCTAAAATAAAAGTTAGCTATAGAATAAGCCAATTTCAATAACTTTTATGTTTTACCACTTCTTTTCAGGTCAGGATGGTGTCCATCAGTCAGAACACTGCCATGAAGAAACATGGATATGAAGTCCATGAACCTGTGGCAGGCATATTTCTGGAGAAGACAGGGGAGAAATTCACCATTTATCAGGCCATGAAAAAACGTCTGCTTAAACCGGGAACTGCATTAGCTCTGCTTGAAGCACAAGCAGCCACTGTGGGCGTCATAGATCCGATAGGAAACCGTATACTTCCTGTTGCCGATGCTGTTAAAGAAGGAGTAGTTGGTCCAGAAATGAGGGAGAAACTTCTCACTGCAGAGAAAGCCATCAGTGGGTACATAGACCCCTACACCAATCAAATTATATCTGTGTACCAGGCTATGCAAAAAGATTTAGTCCCCAGAGATTATGGCTTGAGGTTACTGGAAGCACAGATAGCCAGCAAAGGCATCTTTGACCCTGTGGAGAAGACCAGCATCTCAACTGATGCCGCGATCCAAAAGGGCCTTTATGAAAAGGCTTTGCTTAGTGACCACATGTCTGAGCTGAAGGTATTTTACAATCCAAGCACACAAGAATATCTTAACTACCAAAACCTTCTGGAAATATGCACTGTGGAGCCAGAAACTGGCTTGTTGCTCCTTCCTGTCTGCATTGCGTTCAAAGGTCTGCGCAAAGGCATTTCCTCCAGTGAACTATTGGAGTCAAAGATCATTGACAAAGAAACATATGAAGACTTGCAAAAGGGGAAGACCACAACCCAGGATGTGATGTTGATGGAAACCGTGAAAGAATACCTGGAAGGCAAAGGCAGCATAGCAGGCATTGCTGATCTCTCAACCAATCAGAGAATAAGCATTTATCAAGCCATGAAGCAAGGGATAGTGATGCCAGGCACGGCACTTGTTCTGCTGGAAGCACAAGCAGCAACTGGGTTCATGATTGATCCTGTAGGAAACAAAAAATACACAGTGGATGAAGCTATTAAGCACAAACTTGTTGGCCCCGAATGTCATTTGAAGCTGCTTTCAGCTGAGCGAGCAGTGACTGGATACAAAGATCCTTATTCAGGAGAGACCATATCCCTATTTCAAGCTATGTCCAAGGATCTCATCGTTAAGGAACATGGGATCCGGCTACTGGAGGCACAAATTGCCACTGGTGGAATAATTGATCCAATCAACAGCCACAGACTTCCCACTCAAGTGGCCTTTAAGAGAGGCTATTTTGATGAAGAAATGAATAAGATACTGGAAGATGAAGGAGATGACACGAAAGGATTTTTTGACCCAAATACAGAAGACAACCTTACATACCTTCAGCTGATTGAAAGGTGTGTCACTGATCCTGGCACTGGATTGTGCCTTCTTCCTCTACATGACAAATCAGGCAAATTTAATTCTAGCTTTATTGACTACAAAACAAAAACTGTCTTCAAAACTGAAAAAGTCAAAGTGACATTTGGGAAGTACATGGGAATGACAGTCTCTTTGTGGGAACTACTGATGTCAGAGTACTTCAATGAACACCAGAGGCAAGACATATTTCAGAAATACAAGGAAGGGAAGTTAAATATCACTACAATCATTAAGATGATTTTGGAGACCATAGAAACATCAGTAAAAGCAACAAAAACCGTCTTTGAGGGCATACGGGAAACTGTCACAGCCAAGCAGCTTGTTGAAGCAGAAATCATCAGTGAGAAAGTGATGAAGGAGTTGGAAGATGGAAAAAAGTCAATAAAGGACGTAATAGAGGATGAAAATGTAAATGTTTACTTACAGGGAAAAGACAGCATCGCAGGTATTCTGCTTCCAGATTCCCAAGTTATAACAATCTACCAAGCCAGACAAAAAGGAAAGCTGATGCCAGGAACTGCTCTGATTCTGCTGGAGGCACAAGCAGCTACTGGGTTCATTATTGACCCCATTGGAAACAGGAAGTTTTCAGTGGATGATGCTGTCAAAGCTAAAATTGTGGGACCTGATGTCTGTCAGAAGCTGCGTTCAGCAGAGAGAGCAGTCACTGGGTATAAAGATCCACATGATGGAAAAATAATCTCTCTGTTCCAAGCTATGCAAAAAGACCTGATCCTGAAAGACCATGGGATTCGACTTCTGGAGGCACAGATTGCCACTGGTGGTATCATTGATCCGGTGAACAGCCACCGCATACCTGTACATGTAGCCTATAAGAGGGGATACTTCAATGAGGAGATGAATCAGATTTTGAGTGATCCAAGTGACGACACCAAAGGTTTCTTTGACCCCAATACCCATGAGAACCTGACATACTTGCAGCTCCTGGCTAGATGTGTCAAAGATCCCAGTACTGGCCTGTGCCTTTTACCTCTGAAAAGCAAGAGCACCAAAATAAATATTGATGACAACATGAGGGAAATTTTCCATAGGACAATAATTACTGTCAAGTATGGCAGATTCAAGGGCAACACAACTCTGTGGGAAGCAATCAATTCAGAATATCTGTCTGAAGACAAACGACAGGACCTTTTCAAACTTTTCAGGTCCCGGAAAATCACTGTTGAGCAACTGACAGTGATCATTATAGATATCATTGAGAGCAAAGAGATAAAACAGCAAGCAGAGCTGAACTTTGAAGGTCTCAGGGGAGAGGTGTCTGTTGTGGATCTCTTGGATCTTGAAATTGTAGATGAAAAAACATACAAAAGTATGATTGATGGAAAGCTTTCAAGTACCGATGTAATGAAGATGGACAGTGTAAGAGCCTATCTCCAAGGGACAAGCTGTGTAGCAGGATTGATACTACAACCCTCCAATCAGAAACTAAGCATCAATGAGGCACAGAAAATGGGCATCCTCACTCCAGGCACTGCCCTTTGTCTCCTTGAAGCTCAGGCGGCCACAGGATTCATTGTAGATCCTCTAAAAAACCAAAAACTTACAGTGGAAGAAGCACTAAAAGAAAAGGTCATTGGTCCACAAATGTACGAAAAGCTGTTGTCTGCAGAGAGAGCTGTCACCGGTTACAAAGACCCATACACAGGTCAAAAGATCTCTCTATTCCAAGCCTTGAAAAAGGATCTTATTGTCAAGCAGCATGGTATTCGTTTACTCGAGGCCCAAATTGCTACTGGTGGTATCATCGATCCATTGAAATGCCTTCATTTACCTCTAGAGGTTGCATACAGGAAAGGTTATTTTGATGCAGAACTCAATCAAATCTTAACAGACCCCACTGATGACACAAAGGGCTTCTTCGACCCAAAGACTCAAGAAAATCTGACATATATGCAAATGTTGAGCAGATGTGTGAAAGATAAAGACACTGGACTCCTTCTCCTGCCACTGAATGACACACCAAAGACAAGAGCAAAAACAGACAAGATATACACAGAAGCAGAAATAAGGCAAGAGTTTGAAAAGACATTTGTAAGCGTAAGTGTGGGACGATATTTGGGAAAATCTGTTTCTCTCTGGGACTTGATTCACTCTTGTTACTTCACTGAAGATCAGCAACTAGAATTTATTGAAAAAGTCAAAACAAAGCAGATGAACACTCAAACAATAATCACATTAGTGATTTCCACAATTGAAAAACTGGAAAGGGAAGCCCCCAAAGTGACAATGGGGCTGAGAAAGGAAGTCTCTGCACAACAACTCCTGGATTCTGATATTATTGACTCGGCCACATTCATACAGGTTAAGGAAGGAAAGCTAAACTTTGATGAAGTAAGCAAAAGTGAAATTGTGACAAGATATCTTCGGGGAACTGCAAGCATCGCTGGAATCAAAATTTATCCAACCCAGGATGTAATGAGCATTTATGAGGCAAAACAAAAAAATCTTTTGACTCCCGGCATTGCACTTGTACTGCTTAAAGCACAATCTGCAACAGGATGGGTGATTGATCCTGTCAGCAATAAGTTCTATTCAGTTGATGAGGGCGCAAAGGAGAAGGTAATTGGAACAGATGTCCTTGAGCAACTTCTTTCAGCACAGCGTGCTGTCACTGGCTTTAAAGATCCTTACACAGACGGCACCATATCCCTGTTTGAAGCAATGACGGAACGACTGATTGAAAGAAGTGAAGGCCTCCATCTTCTTGAAGCACAGATAGCAACTGGAGGAATTATCGACCCAAATCAAAGCCACAGAGTACCTGCTCAAGTTGCTATTAAAAAAGGATTCCTCGATGAAGAAACTCACAAAATTCTGCAAAACCCAAGTGATGATGCAAAGGGTTACTTTGACCCAAATACCAATGAAAATTTATCCTACGTTCAACTGATGAGTCGATGTGAAAGAGATTCCAAAACTGGACTCCTTCTCCTGCCATTGGATGTTGATGAATCCAAGGAGTTTCATGCGGATGAGCAGGTGGAGCTTGCCTTCAAAAACAAAAGTATTTCCCTGAATGTAGGAAAATTCAAGAACAACGAAATAACAGTGTGGGAGTTATTGCTTTCTGAATATATCTCAGCAGAAAAGAGACAGCAGCTGATAAGACAGTACAAAACAGGAGCTTTGAAATTAGAGGAAATCATTGAAATCCTGACAGTTATCGTCACAGAACTCTCAACTAAAGAAAGAAAGTTCAAAGGACTAAGAAAACAGGTATCAGCTAGTGAACTGCTAGAGTCAAAAATTATCACAAAGGAGATTTTCGACAAAATTATGCAGGGCCAAATAAGTGAGGAAAATGTGACAGAAATTGACTCCATTCAGAAGTACCTTGGTGCGACAAACTGCATAGCGGGTGTGAGAGTGGAATCAACAAAGACCGTTATGAGCATTTATGAAGCTAAGTGCCGAGGTCTACTGACTCCTGGTACCTCCCTAATTCTTCTGGAAGCCCAAGCCGCCACTGGCTTTGTCATTGACCCAGTAAACAACAAGAAACTTTCTGTAGAGGAAGCTGTTGCTCAAGGAGTGGTTGGGAAAGAGTGGAAAAAGAAATTGCTCTCAGCAGAAAGAGCAGTCACAGGATACAAAGATCCCTACACTGGAAACACAATTTCTTTGTTCCAGGCCCTGAAGAAAGATCTGATTGTTAAGGATCACGGGATCCGTCTTCTGGAGGCACAGATAGCAACAGGAGGAATAATAGATCCAGTCCACAGTCACAGGGTGCCTGTACAGGTGGCATACCAAAGAGGTTACTTTGATGAAGAGATGAACCAGATCTTATCTGATCCAGATGATGACACCAAGGGTTTCTTTGACCCCAACACCAAGGAGAACCTTACATACCTCCAGCTGATCGAAAGGTGTGCCAAAGATCCACATACGGACCTAAACCTACTGTCCATTGTGAGGAAAGGCGAATTCTATTTCTTTGTTGATGAGGCCACAAAGGTCATCTTAAAGTCTACAACAACAACCAAAGCTGGAGGAAAATACAAAGGCACCACAGTTTCTCTGTGGGATTTGCTTTACTCCAAATACATCACAGAGGAAAAGAGGAGAGATCTTGTCCAGCAGTTCAAAGCTGGAACTCTCACCATCGAACACTTCTTGGAAATCGTCTTGACCATCATTCAGCAGAAGACCACAACAACAACAACTACTACAACAACAATCACAGAGACTACTGAGGAAAAAACCTTCAAGGGAATCAGAAAAGATGTCAACCTGACTGAACTAGTTGAATCAAAAATTATTGATGAGGAACTCTACAAGAAAATTGTTGATGAAGATGTCACAGTGGCTGAAGTCAGTGAAATGGATTCAGTACGTAAATACCTTGAAGGAACCAACAGCATTGCAGGAGTGTACATCCAGTCCACCAAGGAGACACTGAGCATCTATGAAGCCAAAGGCCGAGGTCTACTCACTCCAGGCACCTCTCTGGTTCTGCTGGAAGCTCAAGCCGCCACTGGTTTCATGATCGACCCAGTGGAGAACAAGAAACTTTCTGTAGAGGAAGCTGTTGGTCAGAGACTGGTTGGTAAAGAATGGAAGGACAAACTGATTTCAGCAGAAAGAGCAGTCACAGGATACAAAGATCCCTACACTGGAAACACAATTTCTTTGTTCCAGGCCCTGAAGAAAGATCTGATTGTTAAGGATCACGGGATCCGTCTTCTGGAGGCACAGATAGCAACAGGAGGAATAATAGATCCAGTCCACAGTCACAGGGTGCCTGTACAGGTGGCATACCAAAGAGGGTACTTTGATGAAGAGATGAATCAGATCTTATCTGATTCAGGTGATGACACCAAGGGTTTCTTTGACCCCAACACCAAGGAGAACCTTACATACCTCCAGCTGATCGAAAGGTGTATTACAGATCCTGCCACAGGTCTCAGTTTATTGGTCATTGTGAAGAAAGGCGAGTTCTATTTCTTTGTTGATGAGGCCACAAAGGTCATCTTAAAGTCTACAACAACAACCAAAGCTGGAGGAAAATACAAAGGCACCACAGTTTCTCTGTGGGATTTGCTTTACTCCAAATACATCACAGAGGAAAAGAGGAGAGATCTTGTCCAGCAGTTCAAAGCTGGAACTCTCACCATCGAACACTTCTTGGAAATCGTCTTGACCATCATTCAGCAGAAGACCACAACAACAACAACTACTACTACAACAATCACAGAGACTACTGAGGAAAAAACCTTCAAGGGAATCAGAAAAGATGTCAACCTGACTGAACTAGTTGAATCAAAAATTATTGATGAGGAACTCTACAAGAAAATTGTTGATGAAGATGTCACAGTGGCTGAAGTCAGTGAAATGGATTCAGTACGTAAATACCTTGAAGGAACCAACAGCATTGCAGGAGTGTACATCCAGTCCACCAAGGAGACACTGAGCATCTATGAAGCCAAAGGCCGAGGTCTACTCACTCCAGGCACCTCTCTGGTTCTGCTGGAAGCTCAAGCCGCCACTGGTTTCATGATCGACCCAGTGGAGAACAAGAAACTTTCTGTAGAGGAAGCTGTTGGTCAGAGACTGGTTGGTAAAGAATGGAAGGACAAACTGATTTCAGCAGAAAGAGCAGTCACAGGATACAAAGATCCCTACACTGGAAACACAATTTCTTTGTTCCAGGCCCTGAAGAAAGATCTGATTGTTAAGGATCACGGGATCCGTCTTCTGGAGGCACAGATAGCAACAGGAGGAATAATAGATCCAGTCCACAGTCACAGGGTGCCTGTACAGGTGGCATACCAAAGAGGGTACTTTGATGAAGAGATGAATCAGATCTTATCTGATTCAGGTGATGACACCAAGGGTTTCTTTGACCCCAACACCAAGGAGAACCTTACATACCTCCAGCTGATCGAAAGGTGTATTACAGATCCTGCCACAGGTCTCAGTTTATTGGTCATTGTGAAGAAAGGCGAGTTCTATTTCTTTGTTGATGAGGCCACAAAGGTCATCTTAAAGTCTACAACAACAACCAAAGCTGGAGGAAAATACAAAGGCACCACAGTTTCTCTGTGGGATTTGCTTTACTCCAAATACATCACAGAGGAAAAGAGGAGAGATCTTGTCCAGCAGTTCAAAGCTGGAACTCTCACCATCGAACACTTCTTGGAAATCGTCTTGACCATCATTCAGCAGAAGACCACAACAACAACAACTACTACAACAACAATCACAGAGACTACTGAGGAAAAAACCTTCAAGGGAATCAGAAAAGATGTCAACCTGACTGAACTAGTTGAATCAAAAATTATTGATGAGGAACTCTACAAGAAAATTGTTGATGAAGATGTCACAGTGGCTGAAGTCAGTGAAATGGATTCAGTACGTAAATACCTTGAAGGAACCAACAGCATTGCAGGAGTGTACATCCAGTCCACCAAGGAGACACTGAGCATCTATGAAGCCAAAGGCCGAGGTCTACTCACTCCAGGCACCTCTCTGGTTCTGCTGGAAGCTCAAGCCGCCACTGGTTTCATGATCGACCCAGTGGAGAACAAGAAACTTTCTGTAGAGGAAGCTGTTGGTCAGAGACTGGTTGGTAAAGAATGGAAGGACAAACTGATTTCAGCAGAAAGAGCAGTCACAGGATACAAAGATCCCTACACTGGAAACACAATTTCTTTGTTCCAGGCCCTGAAGAAAGATCTGATTGTTAAGGATCACGGGATCCGTCTTCTGGAGGCACAGATAGCAACAGGAGGAATAATAGATCCAGTCCACAGTCACAGGGTGCCTGTACAGGTGGCATACCAAAGAGGGTACTTTGATGAAGAGATGAATCAGATCTTATCTGATTCAGGTGATGACACCAAGGGTTTCTTTGACCCCAACACCAAGGAGAACCTTACATACCTCCAGCTGATCGAAAGGTGTATTACAGATCCTGCCACAGGTCTTAGTTTGTTATCATTAAAAAAGTAAATTCAGTTTTAAAATAACAAGTGAATCTAACAAGTATTGTCACTTTCAGTATGAATTTTATTGCCATTCATCCATTAGTGAAACTTATGTCATTTCACCAGACCTGGAATCCAAACCAGCATCTTATATGTGATGGAAATTTCCTACCTTTGTGTTAGTCATAAATTACTTAATAAATTAGCTGTCATCAAGATGATGCTTTAACACTTTTTATAAGTGTGTCTTTTGCCTAATAATCTGTTGTTAACTGTCTTAATGGGTTCCACTTTTTGTTTGTGTTGGAAATGATGGTTATTGTTCTGTGATGTAATCAGATGGTTATCTTTGCATAAAGTTTTCAGTTTTTTCTCTGGGGTCAAATGTGAAAAGTGTGGATGTAATTGGAGCAAGGGACGACTTCCCCTTTTCCACCTTTAATGAGGTCCAATAAATTGATGTAATGTTTACCTTTTTGTTATTAAATATTTTTCTTTTAACAAGCAACTGTTATATTTTATTTTCAGGGTCTAGTGCTAATGAGGTTTTCACACTTTAGCCACCAGAAAAACATGAAGTTCAACAATAAGTCTATTTATACTGTTTTCAATAATTTTCCAGAAAGGAAGTTCAGAGAAATGTCTCTTCCGCTCTTCCTTAAAAATAGCACCATCTAGTGGAACATAATAATATAACACTTTTTGTAGAAACATTTTATTTTCACTTGTAAAATGTTTTGGTCATGAGGGATTTTTAAAAAAATAAGTCAGACATTCTAAAATGTATTAAAATGTTTTCAAATAAAAATGATCCAAGCCCAGGAGTCCATAGGTCTGAACTGCTTAATACCGGGAGTGTGTTGGGAATAAAAGTACAGTATTGGTGGGAGCTCGCCTGTAATGAGCCCTTTGTGATTTCAATTTGATACATAGAGGGTATTTTAAATAAAATGCATTATTATTTTCACCTCCCATGCCTTCTGGAACAGCTTTAATTTTTTTACATTTTGAAAAGAATCAGAAAGAAAACTCTAACAGTTCCCCAACATTATCAAAGGCACGAAGCACCACATGTTCAGCTGAATAAGAGACTCAGTGCAGATTGGTCAACAGCTCTTGGATTTCTTCCTGGCTGCGGTAAATCTTTTTCACTCCTCTTGGAAGGTTGCGACACGATGAAAGGTTGAGGTAACCCAGAGAGGTCATTCGTTCGACGACCGGCCTGCAGGAAGAGGCGCAGAGAAGAGAGAAGGATCTTTAACAGCTGCAGGGCTTGAGACGAATAGCATCAAGTGAATCAAAGTTTTTACTGCGTATAGTTTACTGCATTGTTTAGACTTTATATTAAATGTAGACAACCTTTAACATAAAGCAAAACAGCAGCATCACTTACGAAGGATAAACCTGTTGGAAAAGACCTGCCAGCCAGAAAAGCCAGGTGATGAATATTAAAGGTACAGGTGACCGATGGCTTACCTCAGAGCCTGGGCTGTTATCTTGGTGCCGCTGAGGTTCAGCGAGAGCAGCATGTCGGCTTCAGCAACCTGAGCGAGGAACGCCAGCGCCACCTCCAGGTCGGCCTCGGTAAACGGCTGATTGGTGATGTCGAGCTGCTGCAGCGTCGGACCCCACTTCTCCATCAGCAGCTGAAGGTTCTTCTTCACTGACGTGAATCCGATGTTTTTAGTAAAATATTGACCCCAGAACAGACACTCAAGCTCTGGAAGACATTTTAAAAAGCAAAACTGATCATCAAATGTCTCCTATCAGCTGCCGTAGTACGGTCCGCTGACTGTCCCACACAAACTTTACTCATTTTTTACAACGAAACTCTTCAGCTGCTCATTTTAGCAAACAGAGCGCTGGTTGATGTCTTACATGTATTATTATGTATGAATATGTTCACCTGACTGACCTGAGGAACAGGTATCCAAACTCTTTAAGATGTTTTTAGATTTTTCATTATGGCACCAAAGTCTAATTAAATGCAGCAAGAAAATAAAATTGATTTGTTAATTATTGTAAGACATTTTATTGACTAAAATGTGCTTTGTTCTATTTTAAAAACTTTTTCTGGTTCTGTCATAATGTAAAATTATCTATTTAAATGTAAAAAATAATTAATACATGATAATAACAGCAAGGTAATATATAATACAATACACTGTAATATAATTAATATGATATAATAATGTTTTACTTCAAGGTCAAAAAGTCTCACTGCAATAATATAAAAGTAATAAATCTAAATTATAAAAATAATTTTTGGGATTTTTCTAGTGGTGAGATCTGTGCTGTAGTCCACTTCCTGCTGTTGGAGTGATCTCTGCTCCACTTGGTGTTCACATTCAAACCGAACCAAGACCCAGGCTTGGAGGACCAGAGGTCAGAGGTCAGTTAGCATTAACACCTCACCAACCGAACTGGACTTTGACTAGGCAAACGGACTGGAGTTGGGTTGAAGCGGACTGAACAGAGATGGTAATGAATTAAGTAATATTTGTGAAGTAATCTCCAGAGCTAAGCTAGTGCTAACTCCTAATGTTGCTTGAATAATTTGCTCAGTAAACATGTACGAAGGAAAGGCAGAAATGTGGCGTCTTTTACACACTTGGACACGGTAACTGGGCCAGACCAAAGGTTGTGATCCGTGTGGAGCCTCGTAGGTCCAGCACTCGCAGTCTGGTGGAGCCGAACAGAACGTCCAGCAGAACCTGGTCGGTCATGTAGGAATACTCTGTGTTGGCGATACAAAACTCATCCAGCAGCGGGAATCCGGCTTCTGACTCGCCTCTTTTACGCATCGCCTTGTGCTGAATTTGGATGTTAAACATCCGGAAAATCTGAAAGGAAGGGAGAAAACAAGATTATCGGATTATCAAAAGGGGAAAAAATTCTGGTGTCGTACAAAACAAATCAATATAAGTAGAAAACTCTTTTAAATTTGTTTGCATGCTTTACATTTTTCCTTCAGTCTGTGGAATAAAAGTTAAATCCATCCATCCATCATCCAACATGCTTATCCCCACTGTGGTTGTGAGTGGTGCTGGTGCCAATCCCCAGAGGTCAACAGGTGAGAGGCGGAGTCACCTGGACAGGTCACCAGTCCATTGCAGGGTAAGCTCAATATATCTGGAAGGTTTTTGATTTGCTGAGTCTCCCATAGAAATCAGACTCTGAAGGTCTGAGAAAGATCTTCTGGAGTTTCCTAGGCACTAAACCTGATGCTGGTTCATCATCAGAGAGCTAGAAGAACTACCAGTCACACACACCTCCAAATTGTGCATTATTAGATGGTTAACAGCAGCAGGTTTTTCACAGTACATTTTTTTAAAAACTTGATTTTAAAGAGAAATCCTGGCATATAATTCAGTGATGAGGAGAAGAGTTTTAATAGGTGCCATTAAAACAGCAACAAGCTTTCAGGCTTGTTAATTTTGGACTTTATGTCAGTCTGATTGCACTCAGAGATAAATGCAGAGTGCTGCACCAGTTTGAATCTATGCAACAGGAAGGCAGAAAAACTCTCCTTCATGGTCTTACATCAGGTCTCTGATGGTTTCCACAGCAGGACTGGAACTGATGATGAAGGTACAGAAACCTCCTCTGTGCTGCACATGGGAACTGTGTAGATCCAGCTAGTCTGAGGCATTCAGGGTGTGGACTGGCTTCCATTTAGAGGTGTCATAATAAATGCAGCCAATCACAACCAACCACAGCCAATCACAGCTGATCCTGGTTGGTCTGGAGACCAACCAGGTCTCATATGATCACATCATATGATGTGTGAAGAGCTGTTGGAAAGTTGTGACTAACAGAAAACTTCAGTTTGAATAATTTAGTAAAACTAGATTTTAATGACCTTCAGTTTGGGACAGGCCTTCTGTAGCGACTGAAAGCAAATAGATAGTTCTGTGTCTTTACTGTCCAGCTTCTTGTTAACTTCCAGCAGCTCCAGATCAGGACAAAATCCTTTCTGCAAAGACAAGCACATCGATCTGTAAGAAGAGCTCAGAGCAGCAGGCAGGCATAAAAACATGAACCTCACAGCGATTGCTGCCAGAACTTTGTCATTCCTGTGGCTGCGGGTGAAGAGCATCTGCCTGATCTGCTTCCCATGTTCGTCCAGGAAGTCCACCAGTCCCTCCACCTGAAACTGCACCACAGGAAAAACACTGACAACTGGTTCAGATCAACCAGCTTGTTATTAAATCACACAGTGAATTAGTTATTATAAAGCATTTATTAGATGATTGTTCTGAACGACTACATTGGATCTAAGATTATTAACTAATAACCATCCCACCAACCACCCCACCAACCATCCCACCAACCATCCCAACCACCCCACTAACCATCCCAACCACCCCACTAACCATCCCACCAACCACCCCACTAACCATCCCAACCACCCCACTAACCATCCCAACCACCCCACTAACCATCCCACCAACCACCCCACTAACCATCCCAACCACCCCACTAACCATCCCAACCACCCCACTAACCATCCCACCAACCACCCCACTAACCATCCCAACCACCCCACCAACCACCCCACCAACCATCCCAACCACCCCACCAACCACCCCACCAACCATCCCACTAACCATCCCAACCACCCCACTAACCATCCCAACCACCCCACCAACCACCCCACTAACCACCCCACCAACCACCCCACCAACCACCCCACCAACCACCCCACTAACCACCCCACCAACCACCCCACCAAGCATCCCAACCACCCCACTAACCATCCCAACCACCCCACCAACCACCCCACTAACCATCCCAACCACCCCACCAACCACCCCACCAACCACCCCACTAACCATCCCAACCACCCCACTAACCATCCCACCAACCATCCCACCAACCATCCCAACCACCCCACCAACCACCCCACCAACCATCCCAACCACCCCACTAACCATCCCAACCACCCCACCAACCACCCCACTAACCATCCCAACCACCCCACCAACCACCCCACTAACCATCCCAACCACCCCACTAACCACCCCACCAACCACCCCACCAACCATCCCAACCACCCCACTAACCATCCCAACCACCCCACCAACCACCCCACTAACCATCCCAACCACCCCACCAACCACCCCACTAACCATCCCAACCACCCCACCAACCACCCCACCAACCATCCCAACCACCCCACCAACCATCCCAACCACCCCACTAACCATCCCAACCACCCCACCAACCACCCCACTAACCATCCCAACCACCCCACCAACCACCCCACTAACCATCCCAACCACCCCACCAACCACCCCACTAACCATCCCAACCACCCCACCAACCACCCCACCAACCATCCCAACCACCCCACCAACCACCCCACTAACCATCCCAACCACCCCACTAACCACCCCACCAACCACCCCACCAACCATCCCAACCACCCCACTAACCATCCCAACCAACCACCCCACCAACCACCCCACTAACCACCCCACCAACCACCCCACTAACCACCCCACCTACCACCCCACTAACCACCCCACCAACCACCCCACCAACCACCCAACCAACCACCCCACCAACCACCCCACTAACCACCCCACCAACCATCCCAACCACCCCACTAACCATCCCAACCACCCCACCAACCATCCCAACCACCCCACCAACCACCCCACCAACCACCCCACCAACCACCCCACCAACCACCCCACTAACCACCCCACCAACCACCCCACCAACCACCCAACCAACCACCCCACCAACCACCCCACCAACCACCCCACCAACCATCCCAACCACCCCACCAACCACCCCACCAACCACCCCACTAACCATCCCAACCACCCCACCAACCACCCCACCAACCATCCCAACCACCCCACTAACCATCCCAACCACCCCACCAACCACCCCACCAACCATCCCAACCACCCCACCAACCACCCCACCAACCATCCCAACCACCCCACTAACCATCCCAACCACCCCACCAACCATCCCAACCACCCCACCAACCACCCCACCAACCATCCCAACCACCCCACCAACCACCCCACCAACCATCCCAACCACCCCACTAACCATCCCAACCACCCCACCAACCACCCCACCAACCATCCCAACCACCCCACCAACCACCCCACCAACCATCCCAACCACCCCACTAACCATCCCAACCACCCCACCAACCACCCCACCAACCATCCCAACCACCCCACCAACCACCCCACCAACCATCCCAACCACCCCACTAACCATCCCAACCAACCCACTAACCATCCCAACCACCCCACCAACCATCCCAACCACCCCACCAACCACCCCACCAACCATCCCAACCACCCCACTAACCATCCCAACCACCCCACCAACCACCCCACTAACCATCCCAACCACCCCACCAACCATCCCAACCACCCCACCAACCATCCCAACCACCCCACTAACCATCCCAACCAACCACCCCACCAACCACCCCACTAACCACCCCACCTACCACCCCACTAACCACCCCACCAACCACCCCACTAACCACCCCACCAACCACCCCACCAACCATCCCAACCACCCCACTAACCATCCCAACCACCCCACCAACCACCCCACCAACCATCCCAACCACCCCACCAACCACCCCACCAACCATCCCAACCACCCCACTAACCATCCCAACCACCCCACCAACCATCCCAACCACCCCACCAACCACCCCACTAACCATCCCAACCACCCCACCAACCACCCCACCAACCACCCCACTAACCATCCCAACCACCCCACCAACCACCCCACCAACCACCCCACTAACCACCCCACCAACCACCCCACCAACCACCCCACCAACCATCCCAACCACCCCACTAACCATCCCACCAGTCGACCCACCAACCTCTGAATGCTGCAGGTTGAGGCGCTGTAGGTTGCGGCTGTGCAGGCCCAAGCTGCGCAGGCCGCTGCCTGTCACACCTCTGCAGTAAGACAGGTGGACTGACCGCAGGTGAGGACAAAACTCAGAGACAGTCTGAAGGAAATAAAAACAAGAGAAGCACAATTAACAATAGCTTAGAAAATGTGTAGTTAGTATTTTGTTATCTTTGATAACCAAGTGGAGAATAACTGATGTGGCTTTTCAGATGATGTGGGAAGCTGCAGATTTAAACTGTTTTTGAGAATCAGAATCAGAAGAATTTTATTGTCATTGTCACAAAGACAACGAAACTGCAGTTTCAGTTACAACCATCCATTACACAACAACACGGGGGGGGGGATGAGAGGGGGGATAGTTAGCTGAGGCCTTGCAGCCTGACAGGCGCCGCCTTGGAGGAGGAAATAGGACAAATAAGAAAACCATCAGGTAAGGAGAGGAAAAAACCGCCTGTCTCTCACTCTGCTCTTTGAAGGCAGTTTGAGATGAAGAAAAACACCTCGGGACCTAACCACATATAAACACATGTAGACAAAACAAGCCGGGTACAAGGAGGAGGTGTGACATGCAAATGGGTCTCATCTGAGTTATGTGTGTGTCAGACCATGAACCCTGACTGAAGCACCCGATTATCTGTGATTATCTGTACGATCTTGGAGTTCACCACCAGCTTATCAGTTCAGGGCCACAGATGTTCCAGGGAGGGGGGCAGCAGAACAGAGCCTTCTTTAGACACAACAACCAGGGGAGGATCGCCGGCCAGCCAAGCCCAGCCCGGGTCCAGATTCCCATAGCAGAAAGTTGCTTAGGTCAGGCTGACATCAGTTTACTGCCTGCCTTGAAAGTCTCTCTGGAGCTTCTCAATGGCAAATCCAAACAGCCAAATTTAGGGTCTCATGCCTGATCCGAGAGAACGACGGTCACACCGTATCCATTCTGGGTCCGAGATCCGCTGGCCGGCCTCGGTCCTGTTCCAGGATCACACCCAGTCTGCGCTCAGCTCCCGTATCATCTCAGTCTGAGTGTTGATCGCTCTGCAGATCCCATCAACCGGACCCGGCAGCCTTGAAGTGGCTGAAAGGCGGATAAGCCAGGTATCCGCCAACTCCAATAAGCAGAAACCCTGTTATCGTGAATCCAATCATCTACACGTCTTCAGCATCCTCGACTGACGGCATCATCAGACACACGGTCTTCCACTTCCATCCAGAATCCATATCCAGTGAAGAATGTCCCGTCGGGACACGAAGGTTCCCCTTTACCCGGTTTCCCAGGGGAAAAAATTTTCAATTGTGTTGAGAGACCAGCTGACCAGATCAATAATTTGCAACTTTGGAAGCTTTTCAAAAGAAAGACTCTGAAAACACAGGACAGACGCTGAGCAGGAAAGATGGGGAGGACAGGGAGACAGAGAAGGTGCGTCCTCCTCCTTCGAAGGACAGAGCAGAAAGTATTTGTTTCAGATTTACCTCTAAAGCGAAGTCAACGCTGGTTGCCCAGTGACACAGAGTGAAGTCAGTCAGCTGGGAGAATCTAAAGAAGAACAACGACTCATGTTTAAAGGCGTTTAGTTTGGATTTAAATCAGTGATTAAACCATCTGAAGCCCTGACCTGTTTTGAGCCAGCCAGGTAAACGTCTCCTTTATCCTGTTTGAGGTCTTCTCAGTCTGACCTCTTGCTGGTTGGATCCAGCAGTGACTTACCGCCACCTTCCTCCACAGAGTCAAAGTGGCGGCGGCGGCGTTCCACAGGCGACAGACTCTGCTGACCCTGCACCACAAAAACAACAGCGAGTCGGACCCCAAACTCTGAATCCTCTCAGTCAAAGACTGAAGGCAGCTCCTCGTGTGAAATGCTGTTAATACCTGCATAGGAAAGGCACCGCGCCGTCCTGAACAACCAGCATCTGGAAGATGCTGACCAGCACCTCCTCAGGTAAAAGCTGCCCCCACCTGTCCTCCTCAGGAAACCTGTCCTCTTCTTCCTCCTTCACTGTTTTCCTTTCCAGTCTAGATTTAGAACAGACTTTTTTTTTCTTCTTTTTCTGATTCTTAAGAAACTTTGCTTTGGAAACATTTTTCCTCCTGCTAGTCCAAAGCAAGCCTTCAGACTGAGACGAAGTGTTGGATATGTAGAGAATCATGTCTTCGCCCTGCTGGATGGTGAATGCGGGTCGGGACACTCTGGCCTTTTTGGCTTTCCTTGCTTTTTCGCCCTCCTTTCTTTTCGGCGCTGGTTTCCTCGCCGTTCCTCCGCCGCCCGTTCCTCTGCTCTGGGCTGAGGCGTCCATCGCTGCTGCTGTCCTGCTTTTAATCAGCAAGGAGACAAAAACAGGAAATTAATTGATTAGACATTTTTTACACTGTCAAGTTCAAGCACATAAAATTGTAATCTTGCTTCTTTATGCTATAAAAAGGAGATCATTTTGTAAAAAAATCTTTAATTATCCTTCAGATATCTTAACAGTGTAATCTGTTTCTGCCTTGATTTGAGCTGGAACAATTGTATTTTCAGATCCAGAACTGAGAATAAAAGCCACAAATTATAAAGAAAAGAGTAAACATGAGAATTCACAAAGTAGCATCATTTCATGCTCTGCAACATGTACAAATGTGAAAACATATTTGTTGTTCAGGTAGATCCTGATGGAAAACCACTTATATCAATAAACAGAAAACTGAGGTGTTGCCTTCAGATTCCCCAGACCCCACTCTGGACAAACCAGTCCCACCAGCAGCTTCCACTTCCAAACCCAGTCTAACCAGCTCTTATTTACACATGTCCATGTCAAGTCTGTTTTTCTTTTTGTTTTTTTATAAATATATTTATTGAGTTTTTAAAAATACAGCATACATAAATCATACACAAGAGTATGAAGCATATATGTATTTAACAAATTACTGTATAAGAAAAATATAGTCATACCAATACAATAATGCAAATAAAAACATACAATAACTAAAAATAAAATAAAATAAAAACAAGTCAAGGCAGTTATCTAAATAACTGGTTACCATTTACACTTTAGGATGGCACCACCTGTCTATAAGGCACGGATGGCATACGAAGAGGCAGAGCGAGCGTCGGGGTCAGCCTGAGAAAGATGGTCCAAAAACGGCTGCCAGATACTACAGAACTTATTAGTGGAGCCCACAACATCATACCCAGTTTCATCCAGTTTATTTATAGATTTATTAACTTATGTTTGTTTTGCATAGGACTTGGAGCGGGCGGCCTAGGGTTAGGGTTGAGAAATCATCTTTTTTAAGGTCAAACCGTGTCACAGCCTGATCACTCCATTTTCTTGCACCCTTGTCCCTTGGTGGGGTCGGGGGGTTTGCTGGTGCCAATCTCCAGCTGCAGTTGCAGGACAACATGGAAACACACACACCTAGGTGTGTGGAGAGGCCAATTAGCCTGGTGGTCATGTTTTTGGGCTGGGGGGGGGGGGGCGTGCGGGCTCCGTGCGGGGGGGCGGGGCTGGGGGTCGAGCCCGGGGCCTTCTTGCTGCAGGGCAACAGCTCTACCAACTGCGCCACTGTGCAGCCCCATATATGTGTAAAAAAAAATCTTTTAAAATTGTGGATAGTTGAGTTAATGTCACGTTCATGATTATTTTTGCCAGAAACACTGCGTGTTTATTCTTTGGGGCTTTCAAATTTGGTGATTTTTATTGAATATTTATGTTGTTTGCAGAACCTAAAATAATCTTTCCAGTTGGGTTAAAGTTCCTGAGTTTAAAGCTGTCCTCATATCATAAATTTGTACTTTTTCTGGTTTATTTCGAATGTTTTAAGACTCGTTTTTTACTTCCTTTCACGTCCAATGAAGCTGCGCGCGCATGTTGATTGTTTACAACCCTAAGCTTAGCATTGGCTAACTAGCACCTGCTAACTAGCATCAGCTAACTACGATAACTGAACAAAATAACGCTGTATAATATATCTTAGGGCGACACGGACCGGAAGCCGTTCATATTCCGGCAGGTACTATATACAACACAAGCCGCTTATTGAAGAGAAAAAGCAAGCATTTACGTCACCTTCTCTGACACTAGCTCTAAAAGCTGCAAGCAGATCCAGGATGCATTCCGCCTTTCTATTCTGATTGGTCAAGGCCTTAACAACCGCCCGCCTTTAGGCGAATCTGACCAATCACGGAGCAGCACCGATCTTTTGTTTTTTTTTCCCCCCAGCAGCAAGTCGAGTTGGGCTGATTACAGGGTGAGTTTTTCGTCAAAGTTTATTTCCACTTCTTTAAAATCTGTAATTATTCATTGGCAAATTAAATATAACGGCCTGTCTGCGAAATCGGCTTTACGTGGCTTAAGTTAGCTGAGTTTGTTCCAGTTAAAGTGCTGCTAACAGTAGCTGTTGCTCCTCGGCGCTAACTCATGGTCCTGCGGGGAGGCATCCCAGCAGAACAGCGTTACAGTTCAGTCTGTTGTTTAATTATCCTGGTTTAAACATCTTAATGATATTTTCATCTTTCGTGTAAGTGAGTGAGAAAATAAAATTAAGTTCCAAATGTTGGAAAGAGGAATAGCTCTAAAAACAAGAATTGAGTTTTTGTAATTTTCCAGGCAAGCGAAAAGTATGCAGCCCCGTAAGTAAATGGTAAATGGACTGAACTTATATAGGTGACCAAATTTCCAAGACTAAATCTGGGGACATTTCTCACTCGGCGGTAAAGGAGCAAATTTATCAAACTAAAATGAAGAAACTGGGAGAGATAAGTTTACATATTTATTAACATTTAAACATTAAAAATCAAATATAAAAGCAGGAACGTGTCTCTCCACACAGTGGTAATATTACTATTAATAATAATAAAAGTAATAGCAGCAATAGAAAATTAAAACTGGAAATATGGGGAGAAATTTTGTACATATTTTGTAAGTGAGCATGCATACACATGAATAACATAGTTGGTACCTCTGTTAATGAACAAAAGGCCCACAGTGGTAACAGAAATAACTTGAAACTGACAAAACTAGTAAAAAATTGTTTACTAGCAAATTAATGAAAGTCAGACACTGCTTTTAAATTGTGTCTCAGTTAAAATAATGGTAGCTAAAACTTATTAGCATTTTTGTGTCTGTGACCATAGAGCTGATGCACCTTTTGTCTCATCTGTCTAAAGGCCTTTGTGGTAAATTCCAGCTTCACTTTTTAGTGACTTTCTTTCCTCCTTGGTCTCACATGAAGTCCGTCTTGACCTTGGAGTTCACCTTTACTTTCTGGACTTGGTTGTTCTGGACTTTTAGTGACCATCTTGAATTTGTCCATTTTCTTCGTGCGGACGCAGCCAGGCAGATTGGCTCCAGTCCTGTGGACCTTAAGTTTCAGAATAATCTGTGCAACTGTAGTCATCTTGGTCTGTCATTTTCTTCTTCTGTTGAACATCAATTAAAAACAGTGTCTGATTTTTATTGGTTAATTTTCAGTAAATTTTGATTTATTACTTTAGTCAGTTTCAGGTTGTTTCAGTGACCTTTGTGGTTTTTTTACTCATTAACTAAAGGTACCAACAACTTTGGCCACATTTGAATGTTGTGCATGAATGGACACATAAGTGTCCATAAATACATGAGGTCTGTATATAAAGTTATGTAGCTGATATGTAAGGACATTATGTGTGTTTGAGATGAGTGAACTCTGGTCAGGAAGCTGATCTTTGGATCTGCAAACCCTCCTCGGTCTGAAGATCCATCAGCCACATGATCATAGAGGTCTGGATAGAACAAGAGCAGAAAAGATTCTGTGAAAAACTGAGAAACACTTAAAATACAACATATAAGACACAATTAAATAATATGTTTACATTTCATCCTTTTCTTCAGCTTTGTCAGTTTTCCTCATTCATTCAGTTTATCAGACTATCTTCCTCCCGTCTCATCTTTTATCAGTCTGCCACTATTCTCAGAGACATAATATCATCACGATCTCCTCAAAACATTAGAATGTTTAGAACATACTGAAAATGTACAATTTAATAAATAAAATTAGATTTGTTTTCTTTTAGAATTTGGTTATTTTGAGATGAGGAGCTGGATTCATCCTAGTAAAATCTTAGTATAAATATTAACCTTTTTCATCAGCTGATGAAATGTTAAAAAATGCCATATTTAGCAAAAAAAAAGAGCTAAGCGAACAGAAGAAATTATCTCTCCATCCTCAGCAGTTTCAGTCCATGTTCTTCTTAATTCAGTTTTCCTGTCATTGAGTGACTCCATGTTTTGTGAGAAACTTTAATACGCCCAAACTCATATCTATCTTTGAAAATACAAGCCCATGATTACCAGTTAATTCCAAAACATATTTATTTACAATGAGTTTATTTTAACCATCCAGTTACTATTTCTCTCACTCTGACTAATTCTGTAGCTGCTCATTGTGCTCTCGTCTTGTGTTTAAGAAAAGCTTAGTTTTATTTTACCGTGAACCAAAGGTTTATGATGGCAACGATTAGCCCAGTTCAAACAAAACTTGTTGATTCACATATAGCGCATCAGGTCAGCTCCACAGCACGCTCTCCTCTTCTTGATTTTTATTGGCGGTTGGCTCTGCTGTATGGAGCTAAAACTGTCTCATAATTCACAAATGCAAGATTCACAAATGCACAGGACGAGATCCACACTTACGAGCTCCTTCTGTTGTAGCTCATTAATTCAGATTCTTCAAAGAGTTATTGTAGATGGTGATGGCAGGAAAGATCTCTGGTGCAGTCTGTATTACAGCGAATCTGAAGAAGCCTCTGACTGAAGACACTCTGATTTCTCAGACAGTCTCATGAAGAGGATGCTCAGGTTGTCTGTAACCGTCTTCATTTTATGAAGAATCCTTCTTCTCACCATCGTCTCCAGAACAGAACCAGCCTTCTTTATCAGGCCACTGCTCTATCCAAACTACGTCAGTGACTTTGATTAGGACAGAGATTATCTTTGTGCAATTCAAGCTTGTTGCAGCTGATGACTTCACAAAAGTAAACTACGAACCAATGATCCTCAAATCCAGGCCTGGACGGCTGGAGTCCTGCAGCTGTAGACGAGTTTCTGCTTCAACACACCTGAGTCGAGTAATGAGGCCGTTACCATGGAGAACCGACGGCACCGAGGAAGTGATTCAGCTTTAGAGTCAGTGTGTTGGAGCAGGGACACATCTACAAGTCGCAGGATGCCGGGCCCCGAGTTCTGGAGTTTAGGAGCCCAGTATTGGATGAGGAGTTAAAAAAAAGCTACAGAACCAGCACCCATATCAGAAACTTAGCATATTAAAAACAGGAAGTCATTGTCCTGACTCAGCAGATAAAGGTAATGCCTGAGAATCAATGAGCCTCAGAAGTAATGAATGTTGAAGTGATTTTATTTCAGAAGAGAGACTGGAAGATGAGGACAGGTGACCCTAACAAGTCCAAACCAGAACGCCTGGAGCTGAGAGCTTCAGATTCACTAAGTCCTGGTTTAAGTCCTGCAGGTCTGGAAGCGGCTGCCCCTTCACCGGGTCACACAGCACATCTGGTGACACTATGCAAGAGAAAAATTGTACTGATTAATCCACAAACATGTATAGAAGTAGATCTTTTAAAACATCTGAAGTAATGATTGTCTCAAATTCATATGCATACTTAAACAAATCCAGTTTTGAAAGATAATCCAGTTATGATGACATCATCAATGCTGCTGTTTAAACATGGCTTTCAAATATAAGACAGATCAACCTGCTGCACTTCAGAATAACTGTGCTACCTCCTAGTTTATAATGTTGATTTTTTTTAAATACTATGAAATATAAACTGTAATATATTCATATTTATTATGTATTGATGCTGGTTCTAGTTAGTGGGATTATACTAATACCCATCAGCGCATGCGCACATGTAAGGTTGTGATGTTTGGTTAGGGATGTGCCGATCAGGTTTTTTCCTGCCGATACCGATACCAATCACCCATGAGGGCCGATACACCGATACCGATCACATAATTATTATTATTATTTTTTTTTTATATCATAAACACTACCGGTTACATTATGTGGAAAAAGGAACCATGAATTCACCTTAATTTAGACAAAAACTTGTTTGTAATAACTTTTTTCAAGAAGAAAACTAAACAAAACAGGCATTGTGCAAATTGTACTGCTATTGATAAAACTACCTTTAACAGACTGATAACATATGAAGGCTCTGAAGAGGCTAAATAATACAAAGAGCCAAAATAAAACCTCTCAACATTGCCAAAAAAATTCAAGTATAAAACTTAACATTCAAAGGCAAAAACAGGTTCCATTACAATAAACAATCCAGATTTACTGAATGAAAACTTCCTGTTAGCATGGCGGCTAGCTGATTACTGCTAGCTCTGATTGGCTGTTTCTGACTGAGCGGAGTAATTATGCAGATCAGGGAGGAGATCGATTATTTTTTTAGAGATTATCTGTCTCATGTTAGGACAGCGAAAGTTTTAATACGTGTGTAAAATGTATTTTTTAAGTTAGATGCTGCAGCTTTAAGCAGGTTCGGTGTGAGAGTCACCACCAGGTGGAGCAGAAGCGAAGCTCCGTCTGTCAGATATTACTACCTGTAGCGTAGCAGCGGTTCAACAGGAGAGCAGAACCAGCGTCTTACATCGCAGCTCGAAGACTTAAATAATTTTGCGGGTTATTTGTTTAGCTTTCTGACCGTCATGCTAATCCGGGTGTTTGTAGCTGTGCGCTGCTTTACCTGCTATCTGATCCTCCGTATGTCTTTTTTACTGCAGTGAGCCTCGATGTAGCCAAACTCCGTCATTGTTTTTATGTCATATTAGCTTCGTTGTGTTGATGCATTTTGACCTGCTTCAATTTTCCACCGCAACACGCAAACTTCCCCATTCACTCAGTGGTTATAGATCCACATCGCTTAGGATTTGTTGCTGCGCGTTTGCACAGTGAAGGAAAGAGGAGACCAGCTGCACAGGCAGGCTGGAAATGAGATGCAGGTGATCGGCAACAAGAGCCAATGATCGCCGATCACCGATCATGCACTTTTTCACGAAAATCGGCCCGATTATGATCGGTGACCGATCGATCGGCACACCTCTAGTTATTATCTAGGTTACCATTAAAAATAACCAGAGGGTCAACATCGGTGTTCAGATCGCTCCTTTCATGTAGAGTGTTAGACAAGAACCCGAATATATTGCATAAACAATGTATGAATTATCATCCACCAGTTTTCTGAAATGTATTTTTTTTCTCAGTGAGAATTAGTGGGCATTACTGATAATGTCAAAGACTCACAATCACCGCAGAGCAAAGAAGAAACATCACCGACTGGCAATAAAACAGTAAAGGCCAGCTCCCGCTAACAATAAAATTAAAGTAATGCACATCAATGTGTATTTTGGAAATGGATACATATGTTTGCATATTCTGCTTTTTATATGATAAGTTAAAAAAATCACTGTGTTTCTGAAAAGCTTGCCTTAAGTGAATTATTACACTGCTATTGTAACAGGTGGAACCACTAGGTGTCGCTCCCTCCACACCCTGAGCTCCCATAAAAGGGAAGCTGGCAGGCTGGTGGCCAACTGTCAATCCTGCCAACAACGCCAAATGTTACAGCCACTTGTAGCCGAAGTGCAATAAACAGCCAGCATGAAATGAACAATATTTATTATTACAAAATAAGAGGGTGTGTATTTGCAGGAAGTGACCCAAAAAACAATGATAAAAAACAAAATAAATGAAAAAGAAAAACAGAAAATCAGACTCTAAAAGAACAGCAGGGCGCAGCGACAACTGCAAAAAACAAAAATGACCAAATGTTTATTAAATCAATCTAAAAAACATTAAGAACACTACATACCTGTAACTAAAGTCAATTTAACAGATCTGGCACAGCCCTGTCAAATAAAAACAATATAAAAAACAAAAACATACAATTCAATCCAGTTAAAAAAATATACAAAACGTACCTGCAGCGTTGAACAGCCACACGCCCAGGTGATGCTACCGCCAGATCATCAATAATGACAGTGTGGCCCTATAAAAACACCCCGTCAGCACTGACTTAAAATGATCAAATTAAGAGTTTTCCTCCTTACCACAAAACAAAACAAACAGTGGAACTCGTGGGCCAACACACACCTGGTCGAACACACAGGAAATTGACAGTTGGCCACCAGCCTGCCAGCTTCCCTTTTATGGGAGCTCAGGGTGTGGAGGGAGCGACACCTAGTGGTTCCACCTGTTACACTATGATAATTTATCATTTAAGGACCAGGGCTTTATAAGAATTCATAATATACTAAGCCTATTATTATCTTGAATAAATTCAACTATGTAGAAAGACGCTAGCCTGATGCTATTAGCATGCAGCAGTGCTAGCATAGCTCGGTAGCATAGCTTAGTCACCAGAGCTCTGCTGATGCGCTAATAAAGGAGTTAGGTGTGCTGAAGATCGCCAGCTTGTGATGATAGTTGCACAATTAAATCGATTAACATTAATAACGATAATATAGAGATAAATAGCTAATATGTTAGATATTTCACTTTCCGCTCCTCTGTCGCTGCCAGAAGCCAGGCTGAGCTTCGTCAAAGCTACAGCGTTGTTAGAATGGGTTAATGTGATTGGCTGAAAAATAGGTTACCGGGGCTCCGTTCATATGATTGGCTGAAACAAGGAAGCTATCTGATTGGTTGCTGATCACCCAATCAAATAGACCATTTATTAAAAAAAAAACCTGAATTTTTAGACGTCAGGAGAGTCTCGAAATTCACACAGGCCAGAAGGAGCTCGTAAGTGTGGATCTTTTGCTTTTGTGAATCATGAGACAGTTTTAGTTCCATCCTGCTGCTCTTCTCCTTCTCTGTAACAGTAACAGTCATAGACATAATATAAGCATAGACGCCTCATGGACCGCTCCGGCGCAGGAAATACGGCGGCCATCTTGGAGCGGTATACCCTCCTACTTTGCTCAACCAAAACAGCAGCAGATGCCTCAGCACTGAGGGATATTGTTGTTCTGGTCGATGGATTATTGATGTGAGGGCTCCACAGACAACATTTCACAAGTAAGATGGACATATTATTGTGTATATATTGTGATTAGAATATTACTTTACTGTATTTATGTCCACCGGCGAGATACCAGCTAATATTAGCTACAGTGCTTGGTGTAATACGGGTTCAGCCCCGCTATGAAGGCTGACTGAGATTCTGTACATCTAAAAAAATGTATTATTCTCTAACATTGACTTAGATTATCTGACACAAGGGCCTATATTAGAAATGAAACAATATAACATATTATAAAACTTATGTGTTATAACATTCACCGGCAAAGTTTACACAGGTGGTAAAGACTATTATTTATATTCTTTCACTCTGTCAAAGTAAGATACAGCCTAAATCTTCCGTTTTTGTTTTGAAGGTTTCCTAAAGACACGATGTGAGGAAGAAGAGGGAGAAATCTATAAAGAGAGACGGATTCACTGCAGGATGAATCTCACATCGGATTTGGACTCGTCGGCTGAAAAACATATTATATATATATATATATATATATATATATATATATATATATATATATATATAGTCAGTATTAATCATTATTTATTTGTGCCATTATTAATCTTTATTTATTAGTGTTTGTATAGTTATATAAATATATATTGATATTACTAAATAATTTATTAAATAAACTATGAACGGCTGTGTGCTTTGTAATATGCTCTTCATACATCGATATCAGAATATCCCATTCCTATTCTATTGTTATAGCCACTAAGCATATTTAAATATGAACTATGTATTAAAAACATACTTAAAAAATACAATTGTTTATAAATGTAGCTTTGATAGATGTTGGAATATGGTTTCCAGTAACAAAAAGTGTGTTATGATCGATTAAATGCGCTGATACGTCATTGTGCTGCTAAACACATAACGCTGAGTGGAGTGGTGGACCGCTCCAAGATGGCCGCCCTAAATCTCGTCAGCGACAATAGACCCTTTTCACAGTGACGTCAGACAATGGCCGCCATAACTCAAACCTGGGTATCTTTACTTCCGGTGTGATTTTGCCTTGGGAACCAAGCCGACAAATTTCCGCATTCTCATAATCTTAAGGATATAATAAAAGGTAAGTTTAATAATAACAGCATTTAAGTGTTAGATAGCTGTTATTAATTATTGTAAAATCACCATTCTCTAACTGTGTATAAAATAAACAGCCTCCGATCGGAGAGTAAACCAGCTAGCAGCAGCTTTAGCCACAGTTAGGAAACATATACACCGCCGCCTGTCAGTGATGTAACGTTTAGAGGTTCATTTTCTGTATTAATGGAAAATAAAGGACATAAAAATAACTTTAATCTGATTACTGGATTTGAAATACGAGCTCGTTAGATTATTCGTTACCGGAAAAAGTGGTCCGATTAGAGGAAGGCATTACAAAGCAGCGGCGGCACCGGACATCTCTGCTTATAACAAACAAACCCCTATTTTATGGGATGAGTGGCAACTCCAGTCTATAATTTAAGAATCTGATCAAGATTAGAGCCTAAAACGTCATAGTTCAAAAACAGTAAAAAGTTCTGGTTAAGGAACAGTTATGTCACATAGTTAGCTAGCTAACAAAATTCACTAATGCTAAGCTAACGGTTACGCAAAACAAAAATACCTACCTTCATAGTCAAACAGGTTTTGTTCGGTGAAGAATTTCTAGCCTTTGTCTAATTTAGATTTTGTTGTCAGAGAAAATTGGTTTGCAAATCGTGATCTATCTTCAATCTTATTTTAGGCAAATGTTTTAGAGACTAAACTCCATGCTCCGGTGTTCTGTCTGATCAACATATGCTGTCAGATATAAAAAATTCCCCTCTCACCCTCCGTGGGTGGTCTCTTTCATCCTCTGAGCTCGGGTCCTCTACCAGAGGCCTGGGAGCTTGAGGGTTCTGCGCAGTATCTTGGCTGTGCCTAGAACTGCACATTTCTGGACTGAGATGTCTGATGTTCCTGGGATCTGTTTGAGCCACTGCTCCAGTTTGGGGGTGACTGCCCCGAGGGCCCCGATGACCACAGGCACCACTGTGGTCTTCACCTTCCAGGCCTTCTCCAGTTCCTCTCTGAGGCCCTGGTATTTCTCCAGTTTCTCCTTTTTCCTGATGTTGTGGTCACTTGGTATTGCTACATCCACCACAACGGCTTTCCTCTGTTCTTTATCCACCACCACAATGTCCGGTTGGTTCGACATTACCATCTTGTCTGTCTGGATCTGGAAGTCCCACAGGATCTTAGCTCGGTCATTCTCCACCACCTTTGGGGGTGTCCCCCATTTTGACCTCGGGGCTTCCAGTCCATATTCTGCACAGATGTTCCTGTACACTATGCCTGCCACTTGGTTATGTCGTTCCATGTACGCTTTCCCTGCCAGCATCTTGCACCCTGCTGTTATGTGCTGGACTGTCTCAGAGGCCTCCTTGCACAACCTACACCTTGGGTCTTGTCTGGTGTGGTAGATTTGAGCTTCTATTGCTCTGGTGTTTAGGGCCTGTTCCTGGGCGGCCAGGATGAGGGCCTCCATGCTGTCCTTGAGTCCAGCTTTCTCCAGCCATTGGTAGGATTTCCTGATATCAGCCACTTCAGTTATTTGTCGGTGGTACATCCCATGTAGGGGCTTGTCTTCCCATGATGGTTCCTCCAGCACCTCGTCCTCTGTTCCCCATTGCCTGAGACATTCGCTGAGCACATCGTCCATTGAGGCTTTGTCCTTGATGTATTTATGGATCTTGGATGTTTCATCCTGGACAGTGGCTCTCACACTCACTAGTCCTCTGCCTCCTTCCTTACGGCTCGTGTACAGTCTAAGGGTGCTGGATTTGGGGTGGAACCCTCCATGCATGGTTAGTAGCTTCCGAGTCTTAACATCCGTGGCCTTCATCTCTTCCATTGGCCAGCTAATTATTCCGGCAGGGTATCTGATTACTGGTAAGGCATAGCTGTTTATTGCACGGATCTTGTTCTTGCCATTGAGCTGGCTTCTCAGGACTTGCCTTATTCGTTGGAGGTATTTGGCTGTGGCTCCTTTCCTTGTGACCTCATCGAGGTTGCCATTTGCTTGTGGTATTCCCAGGTACTTGTAGCTGTGCTCTATGTCTGCTATCGTTCCCTCTGGGAGTGAGACCCCTTCTGTGCGGACAACCTTCCCTCTCTTTGTAACCATCCGGCCACACTTCTCTAGTCCGAATGACATCCCAATGTCAGTGCTGTAGATCCTGGTGGTGTGGATCAGTGAGTCGATGTCTCGCTCGCTCTTGGCGTACAGCTTGATGTCATCCATGTAGAGGAGGTGACTGATTGTGGCCCCATTCTTAAGTCGGTATCCGTAGCCAGTCTTGTTGATGATTTGGCTGAGGGGGTTCAGGCCTATGCAGAACAGCAGTGGGGACAGAGCATCTCCTTGGTATATGCCACATTTGATGGACACTTGTGCAAGCGGTTTGCAGTTGGCTTCAAGGGTGGTTTTCCACAGCCCCATCGAGTTTGCAATGAAGGCTCTTAGAGTCCTATTGATGTTGTACATCTCTAAGCATTCAATGATCCAGGTGTGTGGCATTGAGTCATAGGCTTTCTTGTAATCAATCCAAGCGGTGCACAGGTTGGTGTGTCGGGTTTTGCAGTCTCGGGCGACTGTGTGGTCTACAAGGAGTTGGTGTTTGGCTCCTCTACTATTTATGCCGATGCCCTTCTGTGCCGTGCTCATGTATTTATCCATGTGTCCGCTTATCTTAGCCGCTATGATGCCTGACATGAGCTTATATATATATATATATATATATATATATATATATATATATATATAGATATAGATATAGATATATCTATATATAAATCTCTCTTTCTATATATATGTCTCTATATAGATATATAGAGATATATATGTGTCCATTTTACATATATATATATGAAATAGACAACTTTATCATTACTTACTATGTACACCGGAACTAAGGATACACAGCTTCGAGCCAAAACGGAGGTTGTGTGACGTCATGTGAAAAGGGTCTACAGGCGAGAGCGGTCCATGAGGGTCTATCCTTATATTATGTCTATGGTAACAGTAGCGCGAGCAGTTGCCGTAACTGCTGTTGTTGCGCGCAACACGCTCGCTCGCGCTTTCTACTGCCTGCCATATGGAGTCTCCGGCTACCGTAATAACGACCTATAGGAAACATTTTTTCTCATTCATAAAACGCTGAAATCGGGGACTTTTCCTGGAATGGCTTCAGCCGGGAACAGGTCACCTAAAACGGGGATTGTCCCCGGAAATCGGGGACGGCTGGTCACCTAAGGGGACATGGAGAAAAAAAAAAAAGAAATCTCGACTTATTTTCTCGAGATCTTGCGCTGTTCTGACTATCTGCTCCCCATCAATCCGCATGCAGATGTTAAGTCTGCATACTCAGCAGCTTTCTTACCGATACATCATACCCTGTGGAATTTCCGTCCGTTTTATTTCGTCGGAGATTACGGTAAGCTCAGTGACGTGCGGTGAGGTTCATGGCTGGTGAGGCTCAGACTTAATCAAAATCATAAGACCCCCTGCATGTTATTGTTCACATACAGAAATTTCTCGCATGTGGACAACATTGAAGGGCAGAAAGATATACTTTCACATGTCATCCATAGCCGCTCTGCCATGGTAGAATAACTGTTAACTCAATCAAATTTGGAAATACAGATATTAATAATTTAGTGCTATGCTGCACAGCAAAGGGAAAACCCGCTGAAGTACAGCTCAAAACCACCTTTCTCTCTCTCTGTATCGGCCAAGCTGCACGTAGACTCGTTGCGTGTAGCTTCACTTATTTACTGTATGGCTAGCTCGCTGTTAATGTCTCTTACTCTGCAGTTGTGGAGTCACAATGTCTGGGATCATGAGCGCCCCCTGCCATGAGGCAAGAGAATTGCCTGCCTCACCTCGTATCTGTTCTCTATTTTTGTAACAAAACACGTTACACACAGAGCTGGTGACAACAAACACTGTACATTATATCCATCCGTCCATTTTCTTTACACCTTTGTCCCTTATTGGGGTCGGGAGGGTTGCTGGTGCCTCTTCAGCTAACGTTCCGGGCGAGAGGCGGGGTCACCTGGACAGGTTGCCAGTCTGTCGCAGGGCAACACAGACACACAGGACAAACAACCATGCACACACACACACACCTAGGGACAATTTGGAAAGGCCTGTACATTATATACATAAGCTAAATTATGGAAAATCAGTTAATATATTATGTTTTTTAACCATTTTGTTCACGACGTACAGACAGGAGGAGCTGCTCTCATCGAATGGCAGCCAGTGCAGTTAGAGAGGTTGATCAGTCCAGGTGAGGCTCAGCTCGCTACTGCCTCACCTGCTTCGCTTCAGAGCATTTGAATGGAAAATTGCGAAAATTCAGTGATTCTGAAGAAAAAATAATCAAAATTGGTAAAGCTAAATGAAAAATAAGTACTTTATAATACAAACCACAGGGTGAAAATAGCAATATAAATTATCCTGTCATTATATTATTCCATAATAACAGGTGAGGCTTGGCCTCACCTTCCTCCCCTGACCTCACGTCACTACGTCATTGGCTCTTTGTGTGGGAAATATTTTAGTGATTTTTTTTTTTTTTTTTTGTGGCGTTCTTGTCAGTTGCTATGGCAACGAGTCTGTGTGCGCTGATACAGAGACCGAGAAAGACGTGGTTTTGAGTTGTACTTTAACGGTTCCTCCCTTTCCTGACGAGCATAGCACGAAATTAATAATATCTACGTCCAAGTTTGATTGAGTTAATGGAATTATTGTACGGCGGCTGTGGACGGCATGTAGAATAATAGTCTTTCTGCCCTTCAATGTTGTCCGCACACGCGAAATTTCCTTATGCAAACAATAACATGCAGGGGGTCTATATATGTAAATCTGATATTTCTATCTCTGTTTGATACAGGAGGGGCTCCCGTTCATTCTGTCTCCCGCGCTTTTTTCAGCCCTTACAAAGTTTTATCCATCGTTAACACTTCACAACGTGTTTTTCCGAGCTGCCTTTAAACGCAACTTGAGCGCTAGCTACTGCTGCAGCTCCTGAACTACAACACCTAAACTTTTCAAACCTGGACTAGGTTATTCTCAACTCATAGCAAAATATTTAAAACCATGTGTGGGATTTGTGAAACTTCAAGAAGGGGTGACTCCAGGTCTCTTTTTGCATCTCGACCACATAAGAACTGAACTGCTCCTTCTCTGAAATTTTCATTATTTTGCTGTTAGCTTTTTGTTTTCTCTCATAAAGATGCTGAAGGTAGTGAAAAATTAGGTGGAATTGCCTTGTATTGAAGTTTCACAAATCACAAAGTTGGTTTTAAATAATAATAATAATAATAATACATTTTATTTCTAAGGCGCCTTTCTGGCACTCAAGGACACCGTACAAAGAGCGAAAAGTAACAGCAACAATAAAAATGTAGCAATTAAAAATAGATCAGATAGATACACAACAATGTATCTATATGAAATCTATATATAAATCTATGTAAAAAATTATATAAAAATCAAGCAAACCAATTGTGTCATATTGAAAAGGCAGATCTAAAAAGGTGTGTTTTAAGTTCGGTTTTAAATTTAGGGAGTGACTTTATGTTTCTAAGGTGGGGTGGTAATGAGTTCCAGAGTTGGGGAGCAGAGCGACTGAAAGCTCTGCTCCCCATGGTAGTAAGACGAACAGAGGGGACAGACAAATGGATGGAGGAGGATGATCTGAGGGAACGAGAGGGAGTGGCAATATGAATAAGATTGGAAAGATATAGTGGGGAAAAATTGTGAAGAGCCTTAAAAGTATACAGAAGAATTTTGTATTCTATACGGAACTTGGTAGGCAGCCAATGAAGTCTTTGCAAGATAGGAGTGATGTGGTGCATGGATGGGGTTTTAGTAATGATACGGGCAGCTGAGTTCTGGACCAGTTGGAGCTTATGAAGAGATTTCTGGGTGAGACCAAACAGAAGGGAGTTGCAATAGTCCAGGCGTGATGTCACAAGACAGTGAACAAGAATAGCAGCGGAATGGGAAGAAAGGGAGGGGCGAAGACGGTTGATGTTGCGTAGATGAAAATAAGCTGAGCGGGTAATATTGTTAATATGAGACTGGAAAGAAAGAGTGCTGTCAAGAATAACACCCAGACTCTTTACCTGAGGGGAGGGGGAAACAGAACAGTTATCAATTTCAAGACTAAAGTTTTTGATTTTGGCCAGATTAGATTTAGTACCAATGAGAAGGACCTCCGTTTTATCACTATTAAGCTTAAGTAGATTAGAGGAGAACCAGGATTTAATTTCAGTCAAGCAGTCAGTAAGCGAGGATGGTGGAAGGTTGGAGGAGGGCTTACTGGAAACATAAAGCTGGGTGTCATCTGCATAACAGTGAAAATCAATGTTATATCTACGAAAGATATTACCCAGGGGAAGGAGATAAATAATAAAAAGAAGGGGCCCCAAGACAGAGCCCTGGGGAACTCCTGATGTAACAGAGGAAGGTTGGGAAGAAAAGGTTTTGATCCGAACGAACTGAGTGCGGCAGGAAAGATATGATTTAAACCAGTTTAGAGGGGTCTGAGTGATACCAATGGAAGACAGTCTATTAAGTAGGGTGTCGTGACAAATAGTGTCAAACGCTGCACTCAAATCAGGTAGGATAAGAATGGACAGTAAGCCAGAGTCAGCTGCCATAAGGAGGTCATTAGTGATTTTTATAAGAGCTGTTTCTGTACTATGGAGGGGACGAAAACCAGACTGAAACAGTTCATAGAGGTTATAGTTGGATAAATAAGTATGAAGTTGCGATGCTACTATCTTCTCAAGAATTTTAGAGATGAAAGGCAAGTTGGAGATAGGACGGAAATTATTCAGATTGTAGCAATCAGCACCAGGTTTTTTTTAAGATAGGAGTTATGGCAGCAATTTTAAATGATGCGGGAACTGTTCCAGTGGAAAGAGAGGAGTGAATAATGGTAGAAATAAGAGGGATTATGGTTGAGGCACAGGCTTTAACCAAGACTGTGGGAAGAGGATCAAGCAGACAGGTGGACAAGTTGGATTTATGTATTAGACTTGTAATTTCTGAAGTTGTTGGGAGCTGGAAGGAAGAGAAGGAATGGGCTGGAGGAGAAAGTTCATAAGCAGAACAGGGGAAGGGTTGTGAGCTGAGTTGCTGGTGAATCTTTAGAATTTTGATATTCTGCTATTAGAGCAGATTAATCCAGTCCAGGTTTGAAGAGTCTCAATGTTGTAGTTTTTTAAATAAAATAGATAAAATATGCTGAAAGTAGTGAAAAATTAGGTGGAATCGGCCTTTAGCCATTTCCCAAATCAGAAACCAACTTCTTCAGCTTTGTGTTATTAGAGGAGTTTTATTACACTGTTTATTGAGTAATGTTATTATTGCTACTCTTACTTGAGTAGATTGATTTTACATTTAAAGAAATAGACTTTAGCGATTGGAAACATTGGATTCCTACTTTTCTGCAGCAGATGAGCTAATGTTTATGCAAATTAGAGGATAATTATACAACATTTTAGACATGTCATTGCTTATATCCTTTTTTTATTTTGTATTAATAAACGGTTATTTTATTTGAAATGTTGCATAAAGGTTTGTTTACTCTGCCACCCCAAAATAAGCCAGTGGCCCCTCGCTAAACACCTCTGGAGCTGGGGCTGCAGAAAACCTCCAATATGGCTGAATGCCAGCTGGTGGCTGCAGCTTCTGCTGACATTTTCTCCCAGCAACATAGACATTTCTTCCTAGACTGTGTTGTCCTATGGCTTTGAATAACGTCTATCTGTGTTTTCTTTCAGCATAACATGGAGGAAGGTCAGGACTTTTCCCTCCATGGGAAAGCGGTAGTAAATGATGCTAATCTGAGTAAGTCTGATCGTCTGATCAAACCTCATTTCTCCCTCCAAGCTGCTTGACCTTCCTGTTATCTCCAAGGTTGAGGACAACAGGAAGGTCCTGATGTTCTCCAGGCTTTCTGAAAATCATTCAGGACTTTTCTTTGGGCTCTGTTTGCTGTTGCAGCACCAAACGTGTGACATGTCCTTTCCTCTTATCCATAATTTCTGAGCTGTCATGATCTCTTTTCAGCCCGAACGTTTTTATTTCTCAGAAGTTATCAGAGGCGGTGGCGAAACCTCAAGCTGCTCCCACATTCGCCGACATTCTGTGCATACAGTTCAGGTTTCATAGATTGCCTACATTTCTCTTGACAGATTCCTTCCTTTCCCACAATCCTAACGGATGCTACCTAGTTAGCTGAGCTAGCTGAGCGTCTCTGCCGTTTCTCCTCCTGCAGGACTGCTCACCTGTCTGAGCCGCACAGAGAGCTGCGCTCACACGTTGCTATCTTCATATTATCGGCTCGGTGTCAACATCGAGCCGTTTCCCGCAGGTCTGTTTCCTGCCGAGCCGTTTTCTGTAGCAACAGGTTGTTGCTAGGTAACCAAAGAGTGAGTGAGGTAGCCTTTCCTCTGCCTACATCCCCCAGAATGCTGTGCGGTTCTGGGTCTGAGTTCAGTGAGATTATCAGCATTCTATCAGATGTATTTCTATCATTATTGATGACGTGTCGATTACGACACGTAGCGTCGTTTTATCACCCAGCTCTAATGTGAGCAATGAAAGTCCATCTAATGACCAAATACAATGTTAGCAACAATGTTTGAAATGTTATAATCAGCCCATTGTTGCATCCAAATAATATTGTCATTGCACACATCCATAAAGTAGTAATATATGGCATATTGAGCAGCTCTACCAAAATCTTATTTAATTTTTTTCACCAGGAATGATTTTTCTTACCTCTGTCCAACTTTTCTGCTTCCAGGAGACGAATACTACTGGAAGCTTATTGCAGACTTCATTGGTCCTCAAACAGGGGAGGGACTAGACCTGAACCAGGGGCCATGCAAGAACAGACTGATGATCCAAGTTGGACTCCTGAGGGAGGACAATAATTTTCCCTGGCTCGCCATCACAGAGTGGCTGAAGAAGATCTTCCCCGCCCATCAGTCAGCTGACTTCCGCTGTTTGATCGAAAGAGGCATTGCAACAACGCTGAGCCTGGGCATTGAAGCCAGGTTTGTCTTTCTGGATTCAGATGTCAACTTCAACTTCGTTGGCCCAATATGCGACAGTATCGGAGTGGAGCGCCAGCATCTTCTGGAGCTCAGGGATTTCTCAGAGCGGGCACGGTCCATCGAAGTCACAAATGGACTGATTGTCGAGTTGAGCAACTTTGTTGCCAGGGAAAAAATTTCCCCAGTAGTCATTGTTTCCTGGCTAAGAAACTTTAACCCAGAGTACTGTAAGAGTGGGGCCATTCAGAAAGCATACAAGCTCCTCCGGTCTAGGATAAAGAAGCTGAAAATTTACTGTCGCAACTATGAGACGAGGAGTCACAGGAAGAATGCAGCCATTGAAAAAGTGCTTCAGAGTCCGTTTGAACTGGTTCCGAAGAAATTACCAAAAATTTTTGTAAAGAAACGCCTGAGGAGAGAAGATTACGAAAGGGTTACAGTCAAAGAAGAAGACGAGTGCTCAGAAATCTCCCAAGGCGAAGGTCCTGAGGCACGCAGGGAGGAAGTAGGAACCACGCTGCAGAGAGGAAATGCTGACGCGGGAGGCGAGGATGATGGAAAGACATCCAGCTCTGACTGCGGAGAATCCCTGACCCTGCTGGACATCGCCATGCTGTCCGTCCAGAAGCTGTCGAGCGTTTACGGCGGGAAAACTGAAGCGTGCAAAAGCGTTTCGTTGGATCTGCTGAAGAATCACTACGCTCTCACCTACAAAGAGCATCCAGCCATGGAAGAGTTTGAGAAAAAGGTGAACAGTGTCCGGAAGGAGACTTCCCTCGTGCACCCAGTGGTGTTTTTAAACTACAACGCTAATTACCTCGTTGATCTGCACGATGCGGTGGAGGCACAGATCATGAGCTTTGAGAAGGAGATCATCCTGTCCACAGGAGTGAAACTGGGCCGAGATAATCTTCCCAAGTTCAAGAACTTTGTTAGCTTGCCAGAAAGCGCCACGTCACGTTACATCCACATGGCCTGTGATATCCTGAGCCCGATCAGCCCGGAGAAACCGAACTACAGAAAGCATTGGGTGGCATTCTGTGAGGAGAAGGGAAACCCCTCCAGACTCGCTGTAAACCAATCAAACAGACTGAATAACTACTTTGAAGCAGCAGCAGGTCTTATCCACCATCACAAGGAGACGGCTCTCTTCTTTGCAGATCTGCTGTCGATTGCCAACGACCCATGTCCGAACATCATCCTGGAGAGCGTTGCAGCAGACGCAAATGACTCCATGATCCAGAGCTTCGTGTGTGTCGTGGCCATAATTTACTGCAAGATCCTCGGCCCCTATTGGCAGCTCCTGAAGAGCGGAGGAGAGTATGCATTCTTCAGTCAGTTCCTGCTGTGTCTGTACCAAAGGTTCATCGATTGGTCCAAAGATCCCTCCATGCTGCTGGCACCGGAGGAGGACAGCAATGTCTTTCTGCAGTTCCCGCTGCAAGAGAAAATCTTCACCGGGGTGTTTAGCTTCTGTGGCGAGTGGCACACAAACCGAGACCTGATCCGAGCTTGTCTGAAGAGGACCATTAAAGTGATTGCTGCCGTCACTGAGGAACACCTGAAGAACTTTTTACCTGGAGGAATGTTTTCCCAGATCCCTTCCACTGATGTGTGCTTGGAGTTGGTCAGCTGCACGTTCTCCGTCTTGATGGCAGAGTATCCCTTCGGCCATGCGTATCCATACAGGAAGAAAAGGCCGGACAAGCTGTCCAAGACCTCCTCAAAGAGCCAGCTGGACAGCTCGCAGGAAGACGAGGGCATATCTGGCAACAGCTCTGATGAAGCTTCGAGAAGCAGAAACGGCTCCCAGTTCAGCCAGAAAGAGGAACAAAGCCCTCAGGCGAGAAAAGGTTACAGAAGAGTCCCTGAGGAAGAGCAGGAGGAGAACATGGACAGGGACTACATTATCGCCACAGTGACCAGAAACGGAGGTCCCTGCAAAACCCAGCAGGACATTGAAAAGATGCTGCTGCGCTTTGATGGGAAGTCGCGACTGGAGAAAAGGGAAGGGCTTCGCTGCGAGATCCTGTATCAGAAGATGGTTCTGAACAACACGAACCCACACCTGGACCATCACTGCCTCAACTCCACCCAGATGGCGCTGAAGCTAAAATTTGCTCTCCCTCGTGTCAAACCTGGATACTCGCTGGTGCTGGCGCCCAGGAAGACCAAGCTGAGGCCCTCCGGCCGGCGCGCTGCGGAGGACCAAGCAGCTCCAGCTGCCGCCGCCGGCCTGCTGCTGTCCGGAGAAACGAATCCAGACTCTTCCTCAACGGAGGTCGGGATCACCAGCTGAGCTGAAACCCTACAAAGACTTTCTGTGTTGGAAATGTGAAACTTGATGCCACTCCATGTTAGCATGGAGCCGCTGCAAACATTTCAGGATATGAAACCTTTACATTTGGGAATGTTTCCAATGTGTAGTTCAAACTTGTTCTCCTGTGTCAAAATAAACATTTTCAGATTTTTTTTATTGATTTTGTTTAGGTATTCTTTACAACAATAAAATGTTTTGAGGAAAGTTAAATATTTGCAGGAAGTAAAGGGCTTTCATTGGGCAATGAAGATTAAGAGCTTAAAGGTGTTTGTTTCTAACTCTGCAGTTAGAACAGCAGGAGAGCAAGAGAGCCATTTTTAGAAGTGTAGATTGAGACAAGAATGAAAACAAGACTGGACAGACCAGTTGGAATCGTTTAGAAGTTGTTGTGGGAAGACCTTGTAGGATCATTTTGGTGCTGTTGGGATCCAGTATGTGGTTCTGTTGGTTCTGTTGTGATCCGCTCCTGCCTCACTGGAGCGGATCACAGCTGCAGGGAGTCTGGGCTCCCTTGGAGACAGAAACTCAGAGTAGAGCTGCTGCTCCTCCTCCCTGAGGAGCCAGGCGAGGCATTCAGGCCCCCTGGGAGGAAGACCAGAAGAAGACCAGGACGACGTTCCCCTGCTGGGAACGCCTTGGGATTCCTGGAGGAGCTGGACCAGGAGGCTGGGGGAAACCTGGGTCTCCCTGGCTGCCGACCTGCGACCCCCAGACTAAGAGGAAGATGATGGATGGAATCGACTAAAACAATATATTCATATTTTTTCCTAAAATTCTGTATGGAATATTATATATTTTCTCATTTGATTAGGTCATTGCATTACAACCCCAAACTTTAACCAAAACTCTGCTGAAATTAAAATGTCTGTTCAGATATGTAAAATTTTAAAAACAAAGCTTTCTCTTCCAATTTCTTTAGAGGACATTATAATAAATCTGGTTGCTTGTGCTGTTTGCCTTTGCTAATTAAAATTGTGTTAAAAGTTATACATGTCTACCATAGTTCCAGCTGAGGTCTTGAGTAAAGAGACGTGTTGTCCAGTTTTGTCCACATGAAGGAAAAACCGGATTCTGTTCAGCAGTAAACGTGTTTTTCTTTAAAGCCTCTTCATGTTCACTGAACTTCGGCCCCATTTTCCGTCCTAATCTCTGACAGATAAAGAACCTGTCAGGAGAACAAAGCAGCTCTCGTTTATTCAATGATTTATGTGGCTGATGCCTTCACTGCTGTAAGAAATTACAGATTATTTATGAAAACAGGACGAGTGATCCCCAGTATGCAGAAATAATGAGAATTGCGTTTCAGTTTGGTAAATTTTACATTGGGTTGCATTTTTGAGCTCATGTGTGATCGGAATTTGAATACAAAGCATATTTGTGTATACATTAAATAACCAAATAAATATCTGCCAGTATTACCGTCTTAGTGCCATGCTTCTGGAAGTAAAATGTTCCGAATATTAAAAGGAAAAGATTCAAAATCTAAGGAAATTTCACCCTGATTTTAAAAGTTCTGAGTGTTCGTGAAGGCAGCAGAAGGGGCGGAAACTTTGCGCAATAGTCCACTGCTCATAGTGAGAGCCGTCGCGGCGTGTGGAGGAGCTCCCGGAACCACATCACCCCAGAGATCCGGTCCATTCCCCGCCGAACCGAGCGGAACCATGCCGGGCAGTTGGTGGCGCGCTGCCGCGGTGAGCCACGGCCTGACGGCCCTGTTCGCCATGGGCTCCTGGGTTTCCGTCAACAGCCTGTGGGTGGAGCTGCCGGTGGTGGTGAGAGAGCTGCCCGAAGGTCAGTCCTCATCTCCGGAGGAAAACTCCCCCATTCCCGGTCCGCCTGACCCGGTTCTGTTTGCCAATTTATCACAACACGAAGCAACTTCATAATCACTTAAAGCGGTAATAAGTGACTCCTGCTCAGTGTTGGGACCCATAAGCCTTTTCATCAGCTGATTACAGACTCATTATGTTTACAACCCGCTTCATTAAACTAACAATCCATCGATCAGTTATTTCTGTTCTCTCCAAGCAGTCAAACATTTATCAATCTTCAGTCTTCAGCCTGTTTTGCTCCCGTTGCAGGCTGAAGCTTCATCAGCTGCTCTTCATCAGAAGATGTTCGCATGTGGGGTTCCTCAAGGCTCTGCTGCTGGACCCCTTTCATTAAACATGAACCGGTTTTTGCGTCAGTCCAGCGCTTCACGTCCTCTGCCTCGGTGTTTCTCAACCCCTGGTTCTCGGCCCGCCCTGCGTGTTTCAGCTGCTTCCTTCTGCCCAGGTGATTTCAGCTGACAGGTGTTTGCTGAAGGAGGCGCAGAGCAGCAGGGGAACATCTAAAACATGCGGGGCGGTGAGCTGGAGGACCGGGCTGGGAACGCTGCTCCAGAGCACAAGATGACTGTTAATACTGGAAAACCGTTCGTATAGATGCTTGATAGAAAATATGTGTAGCAGCTCAAAGGTACATTATTACATTTACAGGTGAAAATAACATCTAAAATCGTATTTTATTTGAAAAGAAGCTTGAAAAACGGATCAGGTTTCTACCTGACCAATATCTGGTTTTCTTTGACTTTAGATTTGATTATCCAGATTAGACCTGGAACAATTAATCAATTATTGAATTGTCAACTAATATAGTAATCAATCAATCGTTAACTGGAGTATACAGACTCTAAAAAAGCCATTTGCTGAAAGAGCAACACTGCGTGGCAAGATAAAAAAAAACAAACCGCTTTATCTGTAAATCTGTTCTGACTTCACAAAGTTTTACGTAAAGTTGGTGGAGAATCTAAAACCTCCATAAAGCTGCAGTTTGTAGCTTTTTATATGTTTATTCCATGTTAAAACCATTTAATGTGAGGCGGATAAAAATAAATAAATCGGCCTCTGCCCTGTTGTCATCTGCACAAATACACCAATCAGAGCCAGGAGGAGGGTCTGTAAATCACCCTGGTGTACATGCTACTCAGGCCCCTAGCGCTCTGCTACGCTACCAACCACAACAGAGCCTCCCCTGAACGGTAAAGCTAGTTAGCATAGCTATCGATGATGGTGGAGAAATGGGTCTCCTGGAACGGTAAGTTGTTTCTCCACCATCAATACATTGAGCAGCGTGTACACGAGAATGAGTGACAGCGCTAGGCCCCTCCTCCTGACTCTGATTGGTTGCTTTTGACCGGGAAGAGTTCAGTTCTGCAGAGGGAGAAGGTGGAGGAGATGATCTGTGTCAGGTTTATTAGCAACAAGGTCAAAGGTCGTCTCATCATATCAACATCAAACAGCCACCAGCTGTGAAATGAGTGTAAACAAACGACATCATCAGATTATTGATCAAATCAGGGTTTCAGCTGATTTAAGTTTTCTGCAAGTTGGTTCCAGATCTATGATGCATAGAAGCTAAACCGGGCGGTTCTGATCCGGTTCTCGTCTCCTTCCAGGCTGGAACCTTCCTGCGTACCTCTCGGTGCTCATCGCCTTTGGAAATCTGGGTCCCATCGCGGTGACGGTGGCGCACCACTGCGCTCCGGGTCGCCTGAACGAACGCGTGGCCATCCACTGCATCCAGGCGCTGGCGGTGGTGGCGTCGGGGTTCCTGGCCCTTTTCTGGTCCCGCCAGGTGCCGATCGCAGGAGCGGAGCGGTCGCTCCCCTTCCTGCTGCTCAGCTTCGTCCTGGCTCTGGTCTGCTGCACCTCCACCGTCACCTTCCTGCCGTTCATGTTCCGCTATCCTCCAGAGTACATCCGCACATTCTTCATCGGCCAGGGCTTCAGCGCCTTGTTCCCCTGCGTGGTGGCTTTGGGCCAGGGCGTCGGCAAGCTGGAGTGTAAAACCGAGAACGACACGGTGAAGCCAGAGTACCTGGAGGAGAGCTTTCCTGCCCAAAACTTCTTCTGGTTCCTGTTTGTGATGCTCGCCATCTCGGCCTTGAGCTTCATGGCTTTGACACAAAGACGGGCCGAGTCCCAGCAGGAGAGGCCACCCCAGGAGTCCGACGGCGCCGAAGCGGCGAAGAGCGGAGAGGAGACGCTCCGGCTGTACAACGGAGGAACGGCGGCGCCAGAGGACCCGGTCGGCCCGGAGCCGCCCGCTCCCAGGTTCTGGACGGGACGAAACGTCTACCTGCTGGCGCTGCTCGCCGCCTCCAACGCCCTCACCAACGGAGTGCTCCCGTCCGTCCAGAGCTTCTCCTGTCTGCCCTACAACAACATGACCTTTCACCTCTCTGTGGTCCTCGGCAACATCGCCAACCCCCTGGCTTGCTTCCTGGCCATGTTCGTGGTGCTGAGGTGAGACTGGAGGCGTTTCTGACCTGTAAAGGTGGATTTTCCCCCTGATCCTGTTCTCTCCTTAAAGTTCAAATGCTAAAAAAGAAATTCATAAAATGGTGTCAGGACTGAGTTCAGGGCCTCAAGAGGCTCAGAGGTCAAACAGTTGCGACCTTTGTGGAGACGACAGTCCAGGATGCCGCTGTCTCCAAACCGGGCCACTTCCTGTCCGACTGGCCCTACTTCCTGTGTAGCTCCAGCTGGGTAAAGGTCACTGGAGACACAAGAACAGTAAAGGATGTCGGGTTCTAGAAATGGAGTAAAAATGAGCAGAAAAATCTTTAAAAAGTTCTGGAGGAACTAAAGGAACCTAAAGAGAGAGGGCTGGGTCAGGACTTTGGCAAAGAGCATGACCTTTGACCCTCTGATGTGTTTCAGGTCCCCTGTAGGCCTGGGCCTGGTGTCGCTGGCGGCGGGCATGTTTGCTGCGTACCTGCTGGCGCTGGCGGCGCTCAGCCCCTGCCCGCCGCTGCAGGCCAGCCTCGCTGGGAAAGCCTTGGTGGTGAGTTTCCTCTGGAGGCTTTTATTTTGATAAGCCACCTAGCAGAGTCAGCTAAAGCTCAGGGGCCTCATGCATAAAACACTGCGCAGTTTTCACACTAAAACGTGGAGAAAAATTTAGAAAAGTGCAGCACACAAAAAGTATCGGATGTATAAAGCCGCGCACCTTTATAAATCCTAATTTACAGGAAACGGAGCAGCTGCTGCTCCGCCTGTCGCCTCCATAAATACGTCTTAATGTAAATTAGCATAAATACCCGGAAGTCTGTCGCCACGTGAGGCAGTAACCATGGCAACGGACCTTGTTTGTAGCGGTATGAGTATTTACAACAATAATAATTATATATTTTATTTAAAAGGTGCTTTGAGGCACATAATGTCACCTCACAAAAATAATAATACATTTTAAAGAAAAAAAAAATCCAAATTAATAAAATAAAAAACAAAGAGAACTAAGTGCAAATGCCTGAACAGCAGCAGTTCAGCCAGGATTTAGAGACAGAGAGTCAGAGGGCCTTTGGGTGGGAATGTGGACGTTTATTCTGAATAGTAGAATCATGTATATAAGTCGTACATTTACAGAATCAAGATGCTTTATGTCCATAAGGCGCTTTCACAAAGCGGGAGGCTGGATGGCTGCAGCTGGACCGGTACCGGTACCGCTCGGCTCTGTCTTTAAGTTCTGCTCAGAGCCCCAGGATGATCAGTCTGGATGAATCTAAGCACCAATAAACCATCAGATCAATATGATCTCTGATCAATCCTCCCTCTGTTCTCCATCAGAGCCAAAGCTCCACATTACGGCTCACCTGGATGCAGCTACTGAGATCCGTGTGACTGCAGACACACCTGGATCACCTTAAATAATCAAACCTGTTGATTAGTTTTACTCAGCAGGTTGGAGTTAATCTGCTGAGCCTGTTTCCTGTTTTCAGTGAGAATGAAATGACCCCATAGATGCATTTCGGCTCACAGATCAATGTGTTACATCTCTGAGACACAAACTGAGGAAAAGTGCCATTTACATTAGAGCGAGGTTTTCACATGCTCTTATTTTTATTTTCTTTATTTTGTGTTCGTGTTAGCTTATTGTCTGAGGATGAATGGGTTCAGTTTCATCGTTTAACAATAAAATATAAAATCATGAAAAACATCGGTTTGGTGCTTCTTGGTCTAAATAACTGAATGTAGTCAGACTTCAGTGATTTTAGGTGAGTTTTGACGCTTTGTGGTTTGATATTGTCCACAGTAAAAGTTTGTGTGTGTAACCGGTGTATATTACTAGTGTTCTTTTACCAATAATCTAGTCTTATACAGACGGTTAACCTCGATGTATTCTGCGTTGTGTTCAGACCAAGAAGGGACTCAGACCACTGGAGTTGCTGGTTGTTGTTTAATGCAGGTTGCTGGCAGAGCCCTGCACAAATAGAAATACAAAAAGCCCTTTAGCATGCAGCTCTTCCACACACAGAAGTCGGAATTCCCCTCTCCTCAGGCAGCCTAGCACCAACTCAGGGTACCACAGTATTGTTCCCAGAAATAAATTCACAATAATACAAAAATAAAAATAAAAAAAAGGAAACTGAGATAATTACATAACCCAAATGTTTTGTGTACTTAATACAACCAGCTTAAATGTTGTAGAACAAAAGAACCAAATACACATACCTGCACAAACAGAAATACAAAAAGCCCTTTAACATGCAGCTCTTCCACACACAGGAGTCGGAATTCCCCCAGCAGATAAGCACATGGAGAAACCCTGTGACTAACTAATAACAATATAAGCTCTAATATTTACAACAAAATTTTCTTAACTTGTCAAAAGAAATGTATTAAAACATAAACATTCACAGCTGCATGTGCTTTCAATTATTTTACAAATGTATAAAAAACCATGAACTTAACCAAGAGCAAAGAAACTTTCCTACCTCTCCTCAGGCAGCCTAGCGCCAACTGAGGGTAGTACAGTAATGATGTCATAGAACACTCTCTTAAAGCAACAGTACAGGTAGTAGTGTTTACCAAAATAAATAAAATAATACAATCCTTAAAATATAACGAAAAAATAGGATTGTTCAGTGTTAATCAGGATTTGGTGAAATTTCAAACATTATAAAAATAAATAAAAGCACATTTTCTAAACTTGTTACATGTGGCTGCTGCACATTTTCACGCCGAGCGAAAAAGTGTGTGTAAACCTTGACGCAAAGTTAATTTTTATACATGCCGACTTGTGCATAAAATATGGGACCGCACATTTTTTGTGCACGCCACTTTATGCATGAGGCCCCTGGATGTGTGACTTTAGGTAAATCCAAACGCTCAGAACCAGAACCACTTCTTGTTCTTGGCTAAATATGACGAGAAAATGTAACCTTTATTTTGAAAGTCTGGACTTTCACTTGATTGTCAGTTTAATCAAATCCAATCAGAGTCAGGATTTAATTGGTTGCCATGGCGATTCATTCATTCCTCCGGGAGCAATGTTAAAAATGCGAGTTGGATCAGAACTCCTGGTCTGAGAGGGTTCGGTTTCTCCAGAACCAATAAGAAACATAGCTACTGGGAGTGAATGAGAGTGGGCGTGTCTCTGCTCTCTGATTGGTCAGAAACCAGGAAGTCCTCCAGGAGAGGGATTGGGTGGAGAGACGGGTAAAACCCGGAAGGTTCTGGATGTTCCTGGTCCGGATGTTGGTTCTGATGCAAAAGACGACTGAAATGAAAAATTTTAGTATTTTAAAGTTTTGAGAAAAAGTTTATTCCAGCCATAACTGATCAATAGAAATCAATAAAACAGTTTTACTGTAAGAGGATATCCTGTTTATGTTGCTAAGCAACCCAGAGGAAACATGGCCGTCCCCTGCCATCGCTCACCGGCTGCGTGTGTGCGCCCCCTGCAGGTGGGCTCCTGGATCCTGTTCACCGGCCTGTTCTCCTACCTGAAGGCGTCGGTCGGCGCGCTGCTGCACGGCGCCGGGCGCGGCGCGCTGCTGTGGGCCGGCTTGGCCATCCAGGCCGGCTCCCTGCTGGGCGCGCTCGCCATGTTCCCCCTGGTCAACGTCTACCAGCTGTTCGCCCGCGCCCACGACTGCGTGGACGTCTGCAGCAACAGGACTGCAGCTCCTCCAGCAGGGGGCGCAGCTGTTCCTGAGCTCCGGACGTTTCTGGACTGACGGCAGCAGGAAGCTGTTCGTCGTCTCTTCCTCAGGAGGAAGGCCGCATGCTAATGACCTTCCACTTTTCTTTCTGTTGAAACATTTTACTGAAAGATTTTTGATGTTTTGGGATTTTTTCCCCCGTTTTGGGAATGAGATCTGATTCCCAGCTGTTTGGGACCAAAACTCACTTCCTGTTTCTGTGATCTGCTGACAGACAGAAGTAGCCGATGCCAGATGCTCACACTGAGGCTTGACCTGAGGCTTGAGCTTAGGGCTGCCACCTTTCAGAAATCCAAATAAGGGACGCCCACCACGGCGTGTCGCCCGACTCTCATGGGGTGGGACGTCCGCTGCAGTGATGGATAATATTTCATGGCAATGTTTTTGTTTTTAAAAAGTGATCCAGAGAGCAACCGTTCATACATAGAGTACTCCAAAGCTGTTCTCCAGTCAGAGCATATCTTAAACATGTTTGATTAAAACGTATTTGGTAAACTGCTCAAGTACTGAGTGACTGATCATAACACCTGATTTAATATTCAAAATGTGTCCTCAGACAGCCAAAAGTACAAGTTATGTCAAAATTCTAGTATTGTAAAGAATATTAATAAAATATTTATACAAATAAGGAGATAGATTTGGAGGCTGGTTCTAGGACAAATTTACCACTAGGGGTAGTCAGTGCTTTTTCATGGGGACACTTAAAAAATGAAACAAAAAAACAGAGCAATATTTCATCATTTGATATATTAAGTGAGCCAAAGAGCCACTTGTGTCTCCAGAGATCCAGGCTGCAGATCCCTGGCAGATGGAAAGTCTGATTCTACACAGCAGCTAAAGGTGCAGCACTATAATTTTTAATTCAATGTTAAAGTAAAATTGTGAAGGTTAAAAAATCCACCACTGAGCATTAACAAAAGACGTTTAGTATAATTTCTTCTGTACCCCGTTGGCCCCCATCTAGATCCGCCCCTGGGCTGCAGGTCTGTGTCTGACATTAATTATACAGTAAATGAACACTGAATTCATAAAAGATGTCAACATTTCTTAATAAAACAAACAGAAAGCTCTAACAAACCTTTTAAAAGTAGAAATATTTATGTATTCACTGTTAATCTCTCAGTATGATTTGTTCTCTAAATCACCATTTGTATTATTTTGGCTGATACGGCGATACATTAAATAAGCAAATAATCAGCTCCTAACAGTCGACTAAAAGCACAATAAGAAGCTGAATAATAAAATGTTCTCCCACATCAGCCTCAGGAGATGACTGAGGGATGAAGAGATGCTGATTTCTGGTTCTTTAGGTTCTGATGGGTCTGCAGTTCCTCTCCTGATCCATTCTGTCTATCATACAGCAGCACCGCCACGATGGACACTTTTTTTGATTTTCATTGCCTGTATTCATCCTCACTAACATTATTCACCCTGGGATTTGCGTCTTCCCTCTCACGTCTGTATCTTTACGAGGTTTTGGTTCTAAGGACGTTTTAAAAAGACGCGGGTTGATAGCAGCTCACCGCGGCTGCGTAGTGTCCGTCTCTAGGCAACAGCGTCGGTCCGTAGCGTTCGGGGGTCCTTTTTACGTCCCGCCACAACAATTTAGCTGACCTTAAAATTTCCTGTTTCATTTTGGTCATTGTTGTTACACTTAGTGTTGATGTGTGTGTGATAGGCGAGTCTATCGGACAGTTCTAGAAATCCGGAACAAACCGCGTCCCGTAGCAACATTTAACAGCCAAACATGGGACAGTCCGTATTTAAGGGACGGGTGGCAACCCTACTTGACCTCTGACCCCCAAAGGTTTTAAAGAGATCATCCTGTTTATTCCTGCTAACAATAAAGCAACAGTTTGGTGAAATCTGGGTTTTTTATTTTAAATGTTAATGTTTTTTTTGTTTGTTTTTTTTTACAGTTTTGGGTTCTGCTGTTGTCTTTATCCTCCAGTCATTGATCAATCATTAATTGATTATTTTGGGTTAAGCTGACGGCCTCCAACATTCCTCCATAAATCAGCTAAATTATAACATTTTTGTTCTTTTGGAATAAACTTTAGCCATGATGCAGGTTTTCCTTTGAGTCCAGAGAAAAACCCGAAACTTTACAATTTTCTAACATGCAATGAAAATAAAAGGTTTTTATTTGGTATTGCTGGCATTTTCCATATTATCCCAACATTTGCTGATAAGTAGAAATGTTTTTGTAGACTGCTGTGATTAGAAGAGCTTGTTGCTGGTTCCACAAAGCTGTTAAAACGTGACTTTCTATTGAGCAACCTGCAGCTGAGGCCGTTCGCCTCTTGATCCGCTTCTGGAGAATTAGCTGAATTCTGCAGATTCTCTACGAAGCGACGAGAACGAGACGCATCTGGTGCCCTGCAGGGTGAAGACGAGCATCAGCCAATCAGGACCAGGCTTTCTGCAGGACCTCCACCCCCAGCAGGGCTTACGCCTCGGACGCTCCTGCCAGTTATTATTGCTCAGGACTTTGGCTGCAGAAACGCTCCCTCTACCAGCAGCAGGTGAGTCTCTGCAGGCAGATCGTCTCCATCTGGTTTAGATTTTCATCAACATTCAACAGATTTGAGCTCCTAACACAGAAGCTGATTTACACTTTAAATTTGACTTCTATGATGATCTACAAGTGTTAAAACTTTCTGGCTGTTTTCCGTTTAGACAGTCGGTGTTGCTCAGCGTTTCCAAAGGAAACACAAAAAAATCTGTGAACATTAACAGAAGATGGGAATAATTCACGCAATGCGCCTTTAGCTGGATGGATCCGTTCCTCATGGTGACACATTAATCTGGACTTACAGTTTGATCTGTTTTCTTCTGCTGCACATAAAACCTTGACACCTCAGACATGTTGTAAATAAAATGTTTTCTGCATTATTTTATTTTTTATTATTTTACTGAAAGTCTAAATATGAATTAATAATGATGTTGGTCCCAATGCATTAGATCAAATTCAGCATTGATAAAGTTTTCACTAATCAATTATCTGACTGTATGTACATTAGTCATATCAACTAATATGACTTAATATTTATTATAAACCTTTTTACTGACAACTCTTGTTTGAAATTAACGTATAAAGGCCTTTAACTAGACCAGAACTGTGCCGCAGTCTCTGACTGAGCCTGCTGTCCGGGCGTCTCCCCGCAGGACGCCTCCGCCATGGCCGTGCTCACCCACCTGCTGGCCGTCCTCTTCGGGATGGGCTCCTGGGTCTCCATCAACGGCCTTTGGGTGGAGCTTCCTCTCATCGTCCCGCAGGTCCCAGAGGGATGGTACCTGCCCTCCTACCTGTCCGTCCTCATCCAGGCGGCCAACGTCGGGCCGCTCGTCGTCACCCTGATGCACCGCCTCCGGCCCGGCGTCCTTAACGAGGCGGCGGTCATCTACGGGATCGTGGCGGTGGGCGCCGTGGCCAGCTTCCTGCTGGCCTTCTTCTGGAAGGAGACGGTGGTGGTGGGCGGCGCCCCCCGCAGCCTGGCTCTGCTGGTTCTGACCTTCTTCCTGGCGACTGTGGACTGCACTTCCTCCGTCACCTTCCTGCCCTTCATGATGCACCTCCAGCCGCACTTCCTCACCTCCTACTTCATCGGGGAGGGGCTGAGCGGCCTGCTGCCGGCCCTGGCGGCTCTGGTCCAGGGCGTCGGCCTGGTGCGCTGCGTCAACAGCAGCCAGTCCCTAAACCACAGCGGCCACGGAGCCAGACGCCTGGAGGCTCGGTACCAGCCCTCCAACTTCTCCGCCGAGGTCTTCTTCTTCTTCCTCAGCGCCATGATGCTGGTGAGCCTGGCAGCGTTCCTGCTGCTGGACCTCCACCCGGCCGTGGCCCGGCAGCAGCCCGACCCGCGCTACTCCGCCGGGTCCAGGGAGAGGTCCAGGAGGAGCCGGAAGAGGGCCGAGCAGAGGCCCATGATGGACCCCTTCAGGCCCCAGAACCACAAACCCAGAAGCAGCTTGGGTTCCAGCTCCTGCAGCCAGAAGCAACTGGCCTTCATCTTCGTGGTTCTGGGCTGGGTCAACGCCCTGAGCAACACGGCCCTGCCCTCCGTCCAGTCCTACTCCTGCCTGCCCTACGGGAACGGCGCCTACCACCTGTCAGCCGCACTGGCCGCCGTGTCCAACCCGCTGGCCGGCTTCGTCGCCATGTTCGTCTCCATCAGGTCAGCCAGGAACAAATACCTGATCAATAATCAAATATCCATTCAATCATTTTCTTCTCTCAGGACTGAAATGATAAAAAGGTTCTACTGGACTTCATCAAGTCCAGAGGAGCTCAGAGCGCTTCACACTCATTCACATGCTGGTGGTAGAGCTACTGCACGGTAGCCACGGCTGCCCCAGTCTGACAGGCAACCATGCACCAGCGCCCCCTGCTGGGCGCTCTGACCTGCAGCAGGTAAGGCGGGTGAAGTGTTTTGCCCAAAGACACGATGACAGGGTGGCGATCGAACCAGCAACTGGCCGAGGGGCGAAGTCCTGCCACTGCTGCTGCCACCGCTCCAAAACCTGAACTGAAGTCTGAGGATTGTGAAATAGTTGATCAAAAACAAGAACGTTCATCCAGACTTCCTGAAACTTGAAGAAAGAAGAAGTCTGAAGGAAGTCAGGAGGAAATGTGGAGAGAAGTTTTGGTTTTTCCTCATCGACTTCCTGCTTTGATGGATTCAACAAAAGCTCTGTTCTATTTGGAAGCACCTCACCATGGGGTTCTGTAAAATTCTGTTCTGGTTCTGGATGTTCCTGACAGCTGCTTGTGGTTCTGCAGGTCGCTGGTGTTCCTGGGCTTCCTGACGGTTCTGGGAACCGGGATCGGGTCGTACATAATGCTGATGGCGGCGCTGAGTCCCTGCCCCCTGCTGGTCAACGATGGTGCTGGCGCCGCCATCATGGTGGGTCCAGGAGATTCTGATGGGTCCAGATGGTTCTGGTGGTTCTGATGGTAACTTTCCTCTGTCCAGGTGCTCGCCTGGATCCTCTTCATCTTCTCTCTGTCCTACGTGAAGGTCATCATTGGGGTGATCCTGCGGGATGAAGGTCACAGCGCCCTCGTGTGGTGCGGGGCAGTGGTGCAGCTCGGCTCCCTGCTGGGAGCCGTCACCATGTTCCCTCTGGTCAGCGTCTACGGCCTGTTCTCCTCCGGGGACCCATGCAGCACCAGCTGCCCCTGAAGGGCCCATGAGGGGGAACCATGAGGGGGGGACCATGAGGGGGGACCATGAGGGGGGGACCATGATGGGGGAACCATGAGGGGGAAACCATGAGGGGGAAACCATGATGGGGGAACCATGAGGGGGGAACCATGAGGGGGGAACCATGAGGGGGGGACCATGAGGGGGGGACCATGAGGGGGAAACCATGATGGGGGAACCATGAGGGGGAAACCATGAGGGGGGAACCATGAGGGGGGAACCATGATGGGGGAACCATGAGGGGGAACCATGAGGGGGAAACCATGATGGGGGAACCATGAGGGGGGAACCATGATGGGGGAACCATGAGGGGGAACCATGAGGGGGAAACCATGATGGGGGAACCATGAGGGGGAACCATGAGGGTTCCCCAATAAATCAGGAAGGTTTAAATGTTGCACTTGGTTTTAGATTTTTTGCTCTTGTTTTATTAAAAATCTGCACATTTGTCATAATTTAGTTTTAACTGCATTTATTTTCACTTCTTTGCTTTATGACAATAAAAATCTCCAGGAATTTTCTCATTGAGTCGCCTTCAAAACTTTCTTTCAGTTTCTTCATTGCATCTCTAAAGAATCTGAGTTTGGTGAAAAAAAACTAAATAATTATAACATTTTTAAATAAATATTCTGTATTTCATCTCTTTCTGATCCATCAGTGTAACGTCAGTCGTTGGATTTGCTGAAGTTGCTTTTGAAACATAAAAATAAAACTTAAACTTCGTAAGACTGGATAAAATGACGTAGTTTCTTCGTTTCTCCGTCAGTTGAACGTCTAGCCGCAGTTTGAGTAAACTCCCAGCATTCTCTGCGTCGGTCAGCCGTCGCTTGTTGTTCTTCCTCTTGACGCAGATGAGCGCCCCCCCTTGGTGGAGAGGCAGAACAGCGGGTGGACGACGCTGGCAGGAGACAACAGCAGGATGGAGATGGGCGTGAACAGCTGCTGGTCCTGAATCTGGAACTTCTGCATGGCGGCCACCGGATGTAGCAGAGCAGGTTGATGGCCGTGGTGGCGCAGACGGACCGGAAGGCCTTCCTCTTGACCGGATGATCAGAGCCAGAGTTACCAGGTATCGTCCTTCCAGCAAACATTCCTCCCCTCCACCAGAGTCGGAGCGGTTGGTGTAGGACTCCGCCATCTTCTCCCACTGAAACTAGGAACACAGCAGAGCTGAAGGTCACTGGAGGTTTTGCTACTCAGCTGAACTCGGTTGTAAAAATAATACCTTGTTGCCATGGTAACACATCATGACAACTGGGTGAAAGTACAAAGTAAGAGCAAAAATCCTTCCAGCTGCTCAGCATCCAGAACCAGAGGAAGCAAATTAACAATGAATTTATCAGAGAAACAAAAAGATTCCTGTTTATTCTGGGAGAATTATGGGATGGAGCGAGAAGTTATCTCCAATAAATGGCCTGAACTCCTGATCAAAAACAAAAGTTATTAAAACCATCTGAAGATGAAAATGAGACCAAACTTACCGACAGCGTTGGAGGCTGAAACCGGACCGAGTTCAATCTGATCCTGATTTCCCTGAAAGCTGAGCAACGTCAACACACCTGATTTCCATAACAGGACAACAGGAATTCATCTACAACACAAACATGGATCCTGAGTTTATACAAAGAAATGTCTGAATTTTGGTTCCTGCTGCAGGAAGACGTTTCCTTTCTCCTTCTTCCACTTCCTTGTTGCTCCAAAGTCAGACGTCGCAGCGTTCTGCCCGGTCAGACCGGACCGAACCCCGTCCGGTTCTAGTTTCTGATTGTGGAGGATCGATCAGCTGATCAGGATCAAAGCAGATCCTAAACCCAAAAACAGCCTGAGAATCTGAAATATGTTTACATCTGGGTTCATCTCAATAAAAAATGAAGAAATGTTTAGTGTTTCAGCTTCTGCATAAAATCACTTTCATGCTGAAATAATTTTTTGTTTAGGTTTTAGAAAAACATTTTCTATACGTACCAATAAAATTGAAAGTTTTCTGATTCTGTGCAGAAATTGAATGAAAACATGAAACTTGTTAAAATGATCGACTATTAAGGATTTATTACAATCAGGAATTATATTAATTCAATTCCAAAATACTTTTGATCACAAAGGGAATGAAATGTTTCTCCAAGATTAAAGATAAAGATCTTTATTCACATTAAGATCATTTGAAGGTTTATGGAAATTCTGTCAGCTGTTTTCTTCTGTTTTTAATTTGCTAGACTCAGATTTAGATTCTTCACCTGAACATTTCGACTTTCTCTTCATTTCGTTTTACTGTTCAGATGTTCGTTCGTTTGGACCCGATCTGCATCAGAAGCAGATTTTATATTTCCTGGGGAAACTTGAAGCTTCCAGAAATTCATCATTTTTCTTTTAAACATTTGTTTATTTGTTGGAAGTATGAAAATAATTCCCAATAAATCAGCTTAGCTTTGCATCCGACTGGCAGCAAACAAATGAGAAAGAAACCGAATCCAACTAAAGAATCGACTCAAAGAGCCGATAAACGGAGGAAAAGTTCAGATGAAACATATGAATTAGTTTTTATTGAAACATCCTGAAGTGGATCAGCAACATTAAACACGGCTGCACAGAATAAGACTCATAAATACAGGAAGCAGCTGATAAACATCAAGTATTTAAACCTCCATTTGCTTCATAAAATCAGCTTTTAGAAAAGCAGCAGGTCAAATTTTAAAGAATCAGTTTGCAATCCACATATGACATCACTTCCTCTTCCTGTTACAATGTTTACAGGAGAAAAAGCAAAGCGGAGTACGGTGGCTGGTAAAGGTCATGTCAGTGCAAATAGATTCAATCATTAAAACCAGATTCATCTCAGAAACTCACAAATTCAGAGAAAAGAAACAAAATAAAGTTGAAAGATTTAAAAATGTGCAGCTTTGAAGTTTTGAAATGATGTGAAAAATAAAGTATAAAAATGCAGGTTGGTATAAAAACAGACTGAAGGACAAGAAACTGCAAAAACCTTCAGCTCTGTGCAAAATATTCAAACCCTGATTTTAATAAATGGGTCTGATCAGGAAATCTAATTAAGATCTAAAAACAACAGTCCGTTTAAAATGATCATCTTGTAGAAACAAACTCCAAGTTTACTGAAAACTAAATTATTGCTTGATAAGTTTGATCACAGATAAAATTATTTAAATCCACAAACAGATTTAAATAAATAAAGAAGCAAACATGAAATCCAGTTGTTTTACTTTGAATTTAGTTCAAATTAATTATTTTAATTTGATCCAAGCAGCTAATTATAAGAGAAATGTTTAATTTTTCAAAAATTTCAATGAGAATGAGTTTGAAATCCTGGATTTGTTGCAAAGTTAAGTGAAGTTTTAAATTAGTTAATAAATGTTTTATTATTATTTAGTTTCCTCTGCAGCTGCATTCTGTCTCCCAGCCAGCAGAGGGCGACTCCAACATGTGTAAAAGAGGCCAGTTTGCGTTGGACGGACCAGGCATGCATTACCATAGACATAACATAAGAGTAGACCCCGCATTGGCTGCTCCGGCGCAGGAAATACGGCGGCCATCTTGGAGCGGTATACCCTCCTACTTTGCTCAACCAAAACAGCAGCAGATGCCTCAGCACTGAGGGATATTGTTGTTCTGGTCGATGGATTATTGATGTGAGGGCTCCACAGACAACATTTCACAAGTAAGATGGACATATTATTGTGTATATATTGTGATTAGAATATTACTTTACTGTATTTATGTCCACCGGCGAGATACCAGCTAATATTAGCTACAGTGCTTGGTGTAATACGGGTTCAGCCCCGCTATGAAGGCTAACTGAGATTCTGTACATCTAAAAAAATTAATTATTCTCTAACATTGACTTAGATTATCTGACACAAGGGCCTATATTAGAAATGAAACAATGTAACACATATTATAAAACTTATGTGTTATAACATTCACCGGCAAAGTTTACACAGATGGTAAAGACTATTATTTATATTCTTTCACTCTGTCAAAAGTAAGATACATCCTAAATCTTCAGTTTTTGTTTTGAAAGTTTCCTAAAGACACGATGTGAGGAAGAAGAGGGAGAAATCTATAAAGAGAGACGGATTCACTGCAGGATGAATCTCACCGGATTTTGGACTCAATCTCTGAAGCTGGAAAACATAAACATATATTTATATATAGTATGTATATACATACATATAAACATGTATCCAATATATATTATTCACTATTTATCATTATTTATTAGTGTTTGTATAGTTATATAAATGTATATTGATATTACTAAATAATTTATTAAATACATTATGAACGGCTGTGTGCTTTGTAATATGCTCTTCATACATCGATATCAGAATATTCCATTCCTATTCTATTGTTATAGCCACTAAGCATATTTAAATATAATGAACTATGTATTAAAAACATACTTAAAAAATACAATTATTTATAAATGTAGCTTTGATAGATGTTTGAATATGGTTTACAGTAACAAAGTGTGTTATGATCGATTAAATCCGCTGATACGTCATTGTGCTGCTAAACACATAAAGCTGAGTGGAGTGGTGGACCGCTCCAAGATGGCCGCCCTAAATCTCGTCAGCGACAATCGGCGAGAGCGGTCCATGAGGGTCTATCCTTATATTATGTCTATGGGCATTACTGCATGAAACATGCATGGTGGACGGTGAGCCCTGATTGGACGGCTTCTCTTGTGTTTTGGTGCTGAAAGAAAATTTAAAGGGATAAAAACCATTTTTTCATTTTTTAGTTCCCAGCAGATGAAACAAACATGGCGGCAGCAGGAACAAAAGAAGCTCTAAATGAACTGATGTTCAGAAGAACTGAGGTTCCGTTGATCCAAACAGGAACTGTTCAGTTTGTTTCTCCTGGTTTCCAGTTTAAAGGCACTTTTCGCAGCGCTGCAGCGAAAACCGCTTCAGAAAGAATCCTCTGCTGTGAGGACCGGTCGCTCACGGAGTGGATTTGGGAAAAAACAACCAGAAAACATGGAAGATCCAAACCTGAAGGCACATTTGGGCCCTGGAGAACCGTCACAGTCATTCTGGTCACATTTCCTCCTGCAGGCTGGAGGGGGGGGATCATGGGCAGGGTGAGAAACCCTAATCCTTCTAGTGTTTATGTGGCTGAGGGCGGGGCCTAGGCGTGGCTAAGGGCGGAGTCTGTGGGCGTGGCTGAGGGTGGGCGGGGCCTATGCATGGCTGAGGGCGGAGTCTGTGGGCGGGGCCTAGACGTGGCTGAGGGCGGAGTCTGTGGGCGTGGCTGAGGGTGGGCGGAGTCTGTGCATGGCTGTGGGCGGGGCCTATGCATGGCTGAGGGCGGAGTCTGTGGGCGGGGCCTAGGCGTGGCTGAGGGCGGAGTCTGTGCATGGCTGTGGGCGGGGCCTAGGCGTTGCTGAGGGCGGAGTGTGTGGGCGGGGCCTAGACGTGGCTGAGGGCGGAGTCTGTGCATGGCTGTGGGCGGGGCCTAGACGTTGCTGAGGGCGGAGTGTGTGGGCGGGGCCTAGACGTGGCTTAGGCGTGGCTGTGGGCGGAGTCTGTGCAAGGCTGTGGGCGGGGCCTAGGCGTGGCTGTGGGCGGAGTCGCTGCTCAGGTCATTCCTGATTACCTCGTTGACTGGAAGGAGAACAGAGACGCAGTTAAACTTTCAAGTTCAATCAAAACTAAAAGTCAGGGTGCTGTGATGGCGCAGGGGTTAAGCACAACCCACATATTGAGGCCTTGGTCCTCATGCCAGTGGTCACAGGTTCGATTCCTGGCCTGGTGATATTTGCTGCATGTCTTTCCTGTCAAACTACTTTTAAATAAAGGCCACTAGAGCCAACAAAACCTTTAAAACTAATTTTCTCACAAACGAACATCTAAGAACTGTTTAATCTTTTCAAAATTATATTCAAATTTTTAAAATTTTTATATTAAAATTTCTTTAATAAGGTTTGCTTTACATATTTGACTATTTAATTTTATTATGTACGTTTTATTCCCAATGTTCAGCTGAGAAAATCATTTGCTGAAGTTTGTTGCTGGGCAGATCAGACGCTTTGGGTCGGACCAGAACCTGCAGAACTCCTCTGGGATTAACCAATCAGCTTGTTTATCTCGTTAAGGATGTGCGGGATCGGGGATCCGCCCGCCTCTCGGTTCTCACTGGAGGCCGGGAATTCTGGTCCAGGGAACCGTTCCCTAATGCCGTGGCGAAGGATCAATCCAGAACCGGACCGGCGGCTCGTTAATCTGGAGATTTTAACTTTCTGCTAAATAAGAACTAAATAAGTTCAGAGTTCATGTTAGGGATTTATTATTATTAATATTATTATTATATCTGTTTCCAAAGAAAAGACGCGTCAGGATGTAAAACATGTTTTGTCGCTTCATCCTCCGGAGGTCGGACTGACGATCTGGACTGAGACGAGCCGCCGCTCGCTCCTCTGATGGCGACTGGTTGGCGTTTCTTGGACCGTTCCCCGCCGCCGTGCTGAGGTCATCGGTCTGACGGGACGCAACAGGAAGCAGCTGCAACGTGTGCAGCTGTCAGTGGGTCAGAGAGCTGCAGGAGCTCCTCTTCCTCAGCACGATGAAGGCTCTCCAGAGTTTCTGCTCCGTCGGGTTCTAGCAGCCGGTTCCTCTGGTTGACCCGCAGCTCGCTTCGTGAATGAATCACGAATGAAGCGGCAGAAAGGTCAAAGGTCGAGCTTTTCCTTTCTGCAGCTCCATTTCTACCCGACGGCAGCAGAAACATTTAAGAAACGTTTTAAATCCAGAAACAGATTTTAATGTTTGATGAAACTCTTGCTTGATTTCCTGAATCAAAACCTTTGACCTCTGACCCCTGAAAACAGAAGCTTCCTCTCACCGTCATCCAGGTACATCTGGTCCAGCTCCTGCGGTTCTTCCTTGATGCTGACCCGCCCTGCAGGTTCAGGGGCCTCCGGGGGGCCCGCAGGCTGGGCCGGGCTCTGGGGGAACGGGGTCGGGGAGTCTGCAGGTGAGGGGGGGCGGTGGGGGGCTTCCTGGATGATGGAGGCGTGGGGGGGGGGCAGCCTGGAGAACGGAGACAGATCCTGGAGTTTGGGGCTGGAGACGGGCGAGCGGCCGTAGGCCCCGCCCACAACGCACGGCCTGAGGTCGGAGGTCACCGGGGTGGCGACCTGGGTGCCATACGGCTTTGGGTGCAGCGACGCATGCTGACTGCACAGCAGGGCGGCGCTGTAGTCGTCATGCGGCTCTGTCTTTATCGTCGGAACTGAAAGGAGAAGAAGAACTGGATCAGAACCGAGACGCTCTGATCTCGGTTTGAGTCGGAACGCCTTCTGGAAACGGAAAAATCTGGAAGCACTTTGCGACGCAGCCACAGGAGCCACAGAGGCAGCTCTGACCCGGGGCTGTGAGCAGGAAGTGAGCAGGAAGTGAGCAGGAAGTGAGCGAGCTTCTGTAGGAAACAGTCGGCAAACAGAAGCAGAAGTGAAAATGGTTTCTTTATGTCCCAAAATAAATCTGCTTTGGAGTTTTAACACCTGCAGCCGCACAGAGAAACTTTCCCACTTGTTTCCTGAAGAGCTGCAGCTTCTGGTCATTCCAGCGTTTCCTCTGGACAATGCTCCGCTTTCACAGCGGGGAGCTGCAGCGCCCCCTGTGGGGCGGGGCCGGACGCTGCAGCTCCGCCGCAGCTTTGAACAGCCCACTGCATTTCTCTCCAAGGCTGCGGGGCGATCCGCGGTGGGTCAGGGTTTATTTTTAGCCGGGCAGGAAGCGGGCCGCTCCCAGCCTGCTGCACGAAGCTGCAGGTACGGAAAAGAACAGATTTTATGATTTCTGTTTTACAATGGACGAATAAAAGTGTTGCTTTGTTCCTCCCAGGCTGACCGCCGCGGCGCGGGGGACAAAATGTTTCCAATTAGTCTGAGACGGACGATCAGGAAACCAGAAGGAGCCGAGAAGCGGAGAGGAACGACAGAATAACGAGCGTTTGTTTCCGCCATGGCCGCCTGCGGCATCGTCATGGAAACGGCTGAAAGGAAGAAAACTAAAACCTGGAGCAAAAATATGAATCTGTCTGCTATTTAATATCACAGGAAAATGAAAATTAAAGAGGAAATGTTCAGGTTTCTGCCTGTGGGGGGCGCAATAAGACATGGGTGGAAACCAGTTCAATGCCATCAGTCTCAGCTGCAGCACCAGTTTAACCAGTTTAAACCTTTTTCAAAGAAGCCGAGAGCAGATGAGGACCCAAAGCCTGGTGGTGGAAGCATCATGCTGTGGGCTTCCTCCCCCAGTAGTAGGAGGAATAGTAAAGACAGAAGATAATAATAAATTCACACATCCGGCTCTAATCCCAGTTTTTCTCGGGAGCTCACCGTTGGTGGGAATGTAGGAGAAGCGCTGCAGCTGACTTCGCTTCCTCTTGCCGTTGCAGACGTAGAAGTTGACGTGAACGGGGGCGGAGAGGCGCTGCGTCCGGTACGGCGGGATTTCAACCAGCAGCGAGTTCTGCAGCACAAAGCATTTCCTGTTCCTGTCAGAAAAACTCGACTTCCAACAACCCAAATGTCTCAGTAATCTGAGGAAAACGTCTCATCCATCGGCCGATCGGTCCGATTAGTGAAACTGGGCTGATGCGACGCAGCAAAGCATCATGGGTCGTTTCCTTAAGGTGTTGAAAGATCAGAGAAATATTAATATCAGTGAATATTGATTATCAGCCGAAACAGCAATAACTGTATTGGTTAAATTCATCAGATGAATCATCTGGATTTCTAACCAATCAGCAGTTAGAGTTGCTGGTCAAACTGGGACCAGTCCAGCAGCCTGGAAACTGGCCAGCTGACCTCTGACCTGCCTTTAATAATAATGTTTTATTTATTTATTAAGAATCCAAACAAACACATGAAAACTTGTTGCTTCTCTAAACCGCAGAATCTGGACCAAATTAGCAGTTAACCTTTATTTGTCCTGGATTACGATGTCACCAGGTGACCTTTGACCCCATCCAATCACTGAACAGATGCTGACAACAGATCAATGTGTGGATGAGACGAAACTTTATGAAGTTATTAAAGAGGAACAATCAAGAGTTATAGATCTAGAGTTATAGATCTAGAGTTATAGATCAGTGTGTCTCCACCTGGTCCTCAGCCCCCCTGCTCTGCATGTTCTAGATGAGCCTCTGTTCCAGAACAGCTGATCCAAATGACTGCAGGACCATCAGGAGCTGCAGATCCTGTTAATCACCCAGAGATACAATCCAGGTGGCAGAAGGGAAACACCTGAAACATGGAGGACAGGAGGCCTGAGGACCAGGTGGAGAAACTCTGGACTAGAGTCAACACACAGTTATTCCAGCCAGAAACCATCTGAACTTTGACCTGAACCTCCAGAGCCCCATAAATTCATAAATCGGTTCCAAAGTCGGCCTTCTACCAGCTAAACAACATTTCCAGGACCAGAGGACTAATGGCAGACCCCTCAGGTTCTGGTTCTGCTCTGCATCCAGAACCAAACATGGAGAAGCAGCATTCAGCTTCTATGCAACACAAATCTGGAACAAACTTCCAGAAAACTGGAGAACAGCTGAAACACTGAGTGCCTTTTACTCAGCTGTTAGAGCAGAACATTTCTCTTCCTGTTCCTCTGATCTTCAGGTTTTCTGCTTGTTTTCTTTTGCTTCTAATCGTGTAAAAGCGGCGAGCTGCTGATAAACGAGCCCGTTTCTGAATGCAGAGCTGCTAACTGAAACAACAGAACTGAAAACGTGACGGAGACGCAGATTTGTGTCCAACAGGAAGTGACTTGATGGGTTAGGGTTTCGCTGTCCAGTGAGGTGAAGAATCCTTAGTTTGGTTTATTTTACAGATGATATGAAAAGTTCTTACCGGCCTCAGCGCGTCTCTCTCCACCGTGGCCTCGCTCTCCCAGACATGGTGGCCGTCTGCATGAGACAACATGGCGGATCAGAAAACCGTAACGTCACAGGCGGATACATCGGGTCGTTCCTCAGAGCCCGGCGCCGCAGCCAGAACCCCGGCAGCTGCCTGGCCCGTTGACGGACCCGACCGACACTCGATCAGAACCGACCGGAACCTGACTGGCCAATCAGGCGTCAGTAAAACTTTATAGCCGGGTGAGCTGAGTGAAGCTGTCCGAGTGGTGAGCGCTCCGTTTGTGCAGGTTTGGTTTCTGATATATTAAAAATATATTTTTTTAGGTCATCCAGAGGTCACCATCCCCCATCTTGCTCCAAAACAAACCAAAAGCGGGCTCCTTCGTTAGTGCAGGTTTGTGCCGTTAAAACTGTTTTCAAGTTGGATGTCGGAGCGAGCGGCGTTTAGCTCAAGGTTGATCCGACTTATGAGCGCCGACTTGGGCCAGCCGTTCTCCACGGCTCCCTCCTCCAGCGGACCGTCAACACATTTCCGCAGCAAACACTAAGAAACAAATGTGAATAGAAATGTGGCCTTGTGACCAACTGACACAAGATTCATGCTGTTACAATAGACACACTGTTCTCTAGAGAATTTTTAAGTCATAGTCAATATTTTTAATAATTGTAATATTAAAAAGTATAATATTTTTTCTTCAATAGCTTCCAAGTCATGTGTCCTATTGACTCAATCAGTGTGAAACTGTTCTAGACTGGAGAGATGAGGTACACTTATTTTTATTGCATTTGCATTATTTTATTATTTTAGCATTTTTTTTGGTCAAAATTTAGTATCTTTCTTTTATAGCTTCTGGGTCATGTGACCCATTTACACTGAATCAGTGTGAAATCTTAACACGTTTTGTCATGGTTAAGATTTTATGGTGTTAAAAGAAAAAGCCGTGAACATTTTCATCAGACACTGACTGTAAAACATTGGACTCATATAATTCAATAAGGGAGTAAAAACTGTAATTTATTTCACTTCATCTGTGAAATGAAACCCACCGTTTTAGGGTTGACATGGTTAAGAAACGTGATAATGTGACGAATATCTTTAAAAGTTTGAGGTCACATTTCAGTCCGTTTTTCATCAATATGCGAGAGTTTAGAGCGATGCGCGCTCCCGCCGCAGGGCATGCGTTTCTCGGCTGCTGTCTGAATTTGACTGTCTTTAGGACCTGGAGCAGCTGCTGCCGGGCGTTCCCTCTTTGTTTTTCACGAGGGTTTCTCTCATAGACATAATATAAGCAATAACGCCTCATGGACCGCTCCGGCGCAGGAAATACGGCGGCCATCTTGGAGCGGTATACCCTCCTACTTTGCTCAACCAAAACAGCAGAAGATGCCTCAGCACTGAGGGATATTGTTGTTCTGGTCGATGGATTATTGATGTGAGGGCTCCACAGACAACATCTCACAAGTAAGATGGACATATTATTGTGTATATATTGTGATTAGAATATTACTTTACTGTATTTATGTCCACCGGCGAGATACCAGCTAATATTAGCTACAGTGCTTGGTGTGATACGGGTTCAGCCCCGCTATGAAGGCTAACTGAGATTCTGTACATCTAAAAAAATTAATTATTCTCTAACATTGACTTAGATTATCTGACACAAGGGCCTATATTAGAAATGAAACAATATAACACATATTATAAAACTTATGTGTTATAACATTCACCGGCAAAGTTTACACAGGTGGTAAAGACTATTATTTATATTCTTTCACTCTGTCAAAGTAAGATACATCCTAAATCTTCAGTTTTTGTTTTGAAAGTTTCCTAAAGACACGATGTGAGGAAGAAGAGGGAGAAATCTATAAAGAGAGACGGATTCACTGCAGGATGAATCTCACATCGGATTTTGGACTCGATCTCTGGTGCTGAATCTCTGAAGCTGGAAAACATAAACATATATTTATATATAGTATGTATATACATACATATAAACATGTATCCAATATATATTATTAAGTGGGTTTTTTGATTTGTGTCTCAATAATGACAAAAATAATCTTTATTAGTGTTTGTATAGTTATATAAATATGTATTGATATTACTAAATAATGTATTAAATAAACTATGAACGGCTGTGTGCTTTGTAATATGCTCTTCATACATCGATATCAGAATATTCCATTCCTATTCTATTGTTATAGCCACTAAGCATATTTAAATATGATGAACTATGTATTAAAAACACTTAAAAAATACATCCACCCATCCATCAATCTTCTTCCGCTCATCCGGGGTCAGGTCGTGGGGGCAGCAGCTTCAGAAGGGAGGCCCAGATTTCCCTTTCTCCAGCCTCTTCCAGCTCCAAACCCCAAGGCGTTCACTGGCCAGCCGAGAGACATCGTCCCTCCAGCGTGTCCTGGGTCTTCCCCTCCTCCCGGTGGGACATGAACTCCTCACCAGGAGGCATCCTGACCAGATGGCCAAGCCTCAACTGGCTCCTCTCGACGTGGAGGAGCAGCGGCTCTACTCTGAGTCTCTCCTGGATGACGAGCTTCTCTCTCTAAGGCAGAGCCCAATTGTAAAAATTACAATTATTTATAAATGTTGCTTTGATAGATGTTGGAATATGGTTTACAGTAACAAAGTGTGTTATGATGGATTAAATCCGCTGATACGTCATTGTGCTGCTAAACACATAACGCTGAGTGGAGTGGTGGACCGCTCCAAGATGGCCGCCCTAAATCTCGTCAGCGACAATCGGCGAGAGCGGTCCATGAGGGTCTATCCTTATATTATGTCTCTGATGGAAACACCCCATAAAGTGCGCGCAGACTCTCTCCCATCCCGTGCATGGACCCCCCCACCCCCCGCTGTCAAATAAATAAATAATATAAACGGACAAATTACCGTTTATATTTTATGATTACTTAATATTTCTATACTGTATTTATGTCCACCGGCTGATATAGCTGTAGAGCTCAGGGTAACACCAGGTTCAGCCCCCTAGGAAGGCTCACCCAGATTTAGTCAATCTTAAAGTTAAGTTGTAATTAATCCCTAAATTTAGATGATCTGACACAAGACATTAGAAATAAAACAATATTATTATAAATATATTATTATTGTAATATAGTCACAAGACTATTATTTATATTATTTCACTCTGTCAAAAGAAAGGCTCCCAAATCTCCCGTTTTTGTTCTGAATGTTTCTTAAAGACTTGATGTGATGAAGAAGTGAGGAACAGATTCACTGACAGGATGAATTTGCTGAACCACTCTGAAGGTAGAATATACATAACCTAATATAGATTATTCCGTATTCATCATTATTTAATCATCTCTGATACATTTGTATTCTATATTTGTATATTTATATAAATATGTATTAATATTACTAAATAATTTAGAAAAAAATTATGAGAGGCTGTGTGCTTTGTAAACTACTCATCATATATCATATCAGAATTTTATATTCCTCTTCTGTTTTCCCCTCTAAGAAATTTAAATATGCTGAACCATTTGACAATACAATTAAAAAATACTTGAATAAATAAATGTTCTTGTACATGTAGCTATAATAACTGTTTGAATGAGGTTTCTGGTAAAAAAGGGTTAAAATCTGTTCAGTATTTAGTGAGTTATTATTGATTAAATGTGCTGATCCTTCATTGCGCCTGTCAATCATAACACTGACTGGAGCAGTCAGTGTTATGACTGCTCCAGTCATAACGCTTGGAGAGCCGCCATCTTGGAGAGATGGCGGCTTGAAGTCTTGTCATAGAGACAGAGCGGTCCACGAGTCCTTTAATGACCTGCTGCGTTCCTCCATCTTGGAGAACATTGTCCCGGCCGTCTTGTCCTCCGTCCCAGTGCAGCTCTAACCGCAGTCTGGCAGCCATCTTGGTTCTAGTACAGGGCTGGGCAATCCTGGTCCTTGAGGTCCGGAGTCCTGCAGCTCTTAGACGTCTCCCTGGTCCAACACGCCTGAATCCAACAGCTGAATCTCCTCCTCAGTGCAGTCAGGTTCTCCAGAGTCCTGCTAACGACCTCATTATTTGACTCAGGTGTGTTGAAGTTGAGATGCAGCTAAAAGTTGCAGGAGGCCCTCCAGGCCTGGAGCTGCCCACCACTGCTCTAGAGAGTAGAGACTTTCAGGGTCACGACTTTGACCTTTGACCTGCTAACTGAGTCCAGTAGTCTGATATGGTCAAATACTCCTGCCTGATATGAGGAAGAACCTAAAGGTGGCTCTCTGCAGGAGAAGCTCCTCTGGACAAGAGGACTCGCTGCAGAACCAACCAGAACGTGCCTGAGGGTCAACATGCTGGTTCTGCGTATTGTTGCCATGGCGACAGGCTCTGGCAGCTCTCAGCAGTCGGCGCCACTGCCTGCTGGACCCGGTCGGCCAGCGGAGGACAAGCAGCTCTTTGAGCCACAGCGCATGTGTTTATATTTACCGGCTGCTGGGCGGTTCTGGTCGCATGCCGCCCGCAGCTCCACCCAGCTGCAGCTCGGCAGCACAAGGAGCCGCTTGATTCCAGTTCTACACAAAACATGACAAATAACTGAGGCGCATTGTCTGATCCTTGCGGAGGCCGGGAGGCGGCCTGGGCGCAGCGGGAGCGGCAGAGGAAACTGGTTTACAAGCTGGCTGGACTGGGAGCGGTTTTCTGGCTCCGCCGTTAAACTGGGGGAACTGGAGGCAGTCCAGCACAGCGGACTGGGAACCACAGCTGAAGGTGGTTCCCTGGATCAGAGCCGATGAACCAGAGATCCAGAGCTGGAAAATTCCAGAACAATCCGGAAAAATCTGCGGTTATTAACCATCTGAGCTGCAGAAACAGCCTGAGAAACAACGCCGCTCAGGGCCGGAAACAGGCGGCAAAAAGACACAGAAAAAAAGAAACAAGCAGTAAAATATGTAGAAAACTGGGTAAACTGGGTTCAATCTGCTCCAGGAGAAACAGGCAGTCAGAGAACAGCAGCTTTCCGTCCTGGTCTCTGGACTGCATTCAGCTCCTGGTTTTCCCACGAGGTATGACAGATAGTCAGAACACCGGACCCAGTCAGAACCAGATCCTGCCTTCATTTTCTTCCTCCTGATCAATTTGTTCTTCGCTGGGTTCAGACTGCAGCTCTGCAGCTTCCAGTTGTGTTAACACAACACCAGCTATGACCTCAGAGAAGCAGCTGCTGCTGTCCGTCAACCTGACATGGAGCTAGCGCCCGCTAGCCGCTTAGCGCCCGCTAGCCGCTTGCGCCCGCTAGCCGCTTAGCGCCCGCTAGCCGCTTAGCGCCCGCTAGCCGCTTGCGCCCGCTAGCCGCTTAGCGCCCGCTAGCCGCTTAGCGCCCGCTAGCCGCTTAGCGCCCGCTAGCCGCTTAGCGCCCGCTAGCCGCTTAGCGCCGCAACTAACGGCTCCTGACTCAGAAGTAGTGCGCAGAATGCTTAAGCTCTTCTCGTCCATCGCAGCTTTATTCACAGTATGTGGTGGCTGGGTAAAAATAATAGCTTAGCATGATAAATTTATGTGCTTCGGTTTTAAGATGTCTTGTTTTAAACTTCGGAACTGTCCTGAGTGGAGCAGGCTGCAGCTAAGGGCAGCTATCGAGTTTGGTCGGCTAAAACCTCATTCAGGGTCAATTCTTATCTCTTGGAATTTTATTTTGTTTTCATGCCATTGAGTTACATAGTTTTCAAAATCTCCCAAAAAATCCTGCTAGCTATGGGGTTCCATTTGTGTCAAAAATAAGTAGAAGTCATGTGTAGATGTGTCGTTGCTATGCGTCGTTGGTCTATGTTGCATATGCGTTCGCTGCATATGTGATGAACGTCGTTGGTCCTTGTCGTTGGTCCGTGTTGCTATTGCCTGTTCTCTTCGCCATTAAAAAGTCTTGAAGTAGGTCATGTATGATCAAATTGTTTATTAGATATTACAAAAATGTTGGTCTTTCAATATCAGTGGTTTCAATAAAAGGGTAAAACTTTTTTGGAATCCAGTTTGTAATTTGCACATTATTATCATTATTATTATCCTAATGCCGGAATTAATAAATACTTTGTGGCATTTTGATTTAGTAATGTAATTATATTAGTTGTGTTACCACCCCATGCCACTAGAGGCAATAGAAAGCCCAAAAAGATGCGACTAAGGAGCAGATTTAGAAGTACGCCGAAAACTACAGAATTTATTTAAAACTGTGAGGTGCGCTGACGTAAATAAAAGAGAGAAGTTCAAATACATGCCAACAGTGAAAATTCTTCTTAAAAATGAAGATGTATCACAGATTTAAAAAGAAATTTAGCGCCCCCTTCACTGGGCCACGACCCCTTGGCCTCGTTAGCTGCCCTGAATAATGTCTAAAGAAAATACGAGGTAGAAAACTTAACATTTTGAAAACAATTTTATTGAAAGACCAACATTTTTGTAATATCTAATAAACAATTTGATCATACATGACCTACTTCAAGACTTTTTAATGGCGAAGAGAACAGGCAATAGCAACACGGACCAACGATGTTCATCACATATGCAGCGAACGCATATGCAACATCTACATATGCAACATCTACATGCAACATAGACCAACGACACATCTACACATATGACTTCTACTTATTTTTGACACAAATGGAACCCCATAGCTAGCAAGCTAATGGCAGCTAAGCTAACTGTGGCTGACGGCTAACTAAAGCATAACTATTTCAGCTAACGCTCAGATTCTATTAATATTATTTTCAGTGTCGCTAAACAGCAAAACATTTGATATTTTTACAGTTTTTACCTTCATTAGTTTTAGTTTCTTCATCATTTGATCTTTTTCTCTGTGGTTTTAGTTGCATGTTACCAGATTAGCAAGTTTGTAGATTTAAGTATTTAACTGTAAAACTAAATTCTTTCCTGTTAATAAAATCACATATTTTTATGAGATCTCTTTATGTTTGAATCTTCCAGATCCGTCTCCGATCCAGCAGCTGAATTTTCTTTCCATGATTTAATGTATTTTACTTGGATATTAAAGTTAATGATCATAAGCTTTTGTCTTTATTTTGCTAAAATATTATTCTCCATCCCGTCTTTTCCTCTGAAATCACCTCTCTTCTTTTCACATATATTTGCTGTGAAGGTCTCGGTGATAAATGAAGAAGGATGTGAAGGAGGTCAAGAGGTCAGTGTCTCTCCAGTCCCTCTGACGGCTCCACAGCCAGAAGTTTTCAATTCCCGTCCTCACAAAGCAAACAATGAGCTGGTTTCTCCATCGCCATGGTGACCAGGATTCCGATCTCACACATCTACAATGCTCTGCCTCCACCCAAAACTTCCTCCACCCAACTGTAGCTCCACCCATGAAGCACCGCTGAAGCTAATCAGGCTAATTACTGTTTATAAACCTCAGCTGAACATCTGGGAGCTGAAACCGAGCAGCAGGGTCTACATCCACGTCACACACACCTACACACACACACACACTCGGCTGTGATCATTCCTCTTCTCAACAGGCAATGGAAACTTCTGCTGGGTTAAAAATACGCCACAGTAATTTGCTCCACATGTGGCGCTCTGGCAGAGAGACGATATTTTGACGGGGGAGGGATTCCTGGGGTTTCTCCAAAAGCAAAGGGAGACACACACACACACACACACACACACAAAGGGCTGCAGCCCTTCCTCTTACCTTGAGCCTTTTCCACAAACAGCACCTTGGAGTCGTGCTGGAAGTTGTGTCCGTCCAGCACCATGGTTCCCCCCCCGGGGGCCGGGCTCGTCTCCAGGCTCTGCTTGTCCACCAGCGGCAGCTCCTGCGCCGACCTCTGGGCTGCGGGGGAGACGGGAACCCGGTCACGGCTCATCCACACCCACTCCCCATGCGGGCCTGAGCATCCAGACCACTGAGCGGCTGCAGGCTCTGCTCTACATGTGCCTCTAACTCTGCCTCACTGGTTTCTGCTGGAAAGCCCTCTGGACCTTTACTGGGTCCCACCAAGAGGCCCAGTCAAAGTCCAGCCTCCAGACATTGGTTTAATGTTCAGGGGGTTTCCTTCAACCCTTCTGTTTATGATGAAGTTCTCCAGGTTTGGAAACCTGTGGGTTCCTCTGCAGCTCCGAGTGGAACTGAGGAGCGAACAACGGCTCATTTCACCGCTGACATCACAGAGTTCAACCCCCAGTGCTGAAGGTCAGCTGGAGTCCAAGAAAAGTTCACCGAGTCTTAAGGGTCCAGATGAACCTTAGTCAGCTCAACATGTTCTTCTACCAACACATCACTGATTTTCTGGAACCAACAATCTAAAATCTCACTGAGAGGGAAACCTCGCCTGCTTTAGCTAACCGCTAAGCGCTAAAACAGTTCAAGCTGCTGCCTGCCTGTTTCCTGTCTGACGCGAGTCTAGACAGGAAACCACAGAGCATCATGTATCACCTATGATAAACTTCCAGTTCCGAATACTGCAGAAGTGTTGGGATCAAGAATGTGAAATTCACAGTGTCCCACTGTGTCAGGAAGGGGTGTGTTACTTTGGCTGATCCATTTCCTCATTTCACACATTTTCATCTGAGTCTGGAGGTTCAGAGAGTTCTTCAGGAGGTTCAACCAGGACTGGACTGGTCTGGACCAGATTAGGCAGGTGTAGACAGATTAGGACTGAACTGGACCGATTTGACTGCAGAGGACAGAACTATGGTGACTCACAGCACTCAATGGGGTTGGATGCGACCTGCAGAGAAACGGTCCTGCCGCCCGGCTGGCTGACGTGAACCCGGAACACCATCCGAACACGCGTGTTCTTCCGGCCGATGTCTGTCTCGCCCTTCCTCAGCTCGATGTCGGAGTTACGGAGTTTCAGGATTCCCGCGCAGTCGATTCTGTCGGGAGAAAAACTCAGTGAGGCGTGAGATCGCACATCAGCACCAACAGATCTTCCTTCCTGGATCTGCTTGGAGTTGGAAATGTTTTTCCTGGAGTTTCCTCCTGTCTGACTCTGCTGCTCCCATCAAACTGCTTTCATTCTGCAAGTCGCTCCAAACCGTCGCTGGCTTTTCGGCTGTGGAGCTGCTCCATGGTGCATTCCTTAAAGGCTACTTCATGTCAACTTTTGCACACATTTCAACACTCCCTACATTCTTGTCTGCAGCTCTGGTGAAGCAATCAGGTGTGGAAGCCGAGAGCCGAGTCCTGCAGACACAGACCGACAGTCTGAAGACCGGGTTACGAGTTACAGTTTACGGTTACGGTTTATGGTTACGGGTTAGGTCGGATTTTCCCAACAGATTTCATATTCAATCCAAACTGAACTGTTGGCAATGATCCGGATCCGTCAGAATTCTGTCCTGGATCACTTTACGAAGCACTAACGGCTCAAACAGAAATCATGGAGATTTTTGGTGTTAAACCCAGAATGGACCGGACACAGAGGTCCAAACACATTCCAGTCTCACAGCATGATGCAGATTAGCTGCTGTTTACTGGATATGATCACCCATGCTCTTCATCAGCCCACTCATCATCATCATCATAACCCCTCCTCATCCGGAGGCAGCTTTAGCTTTTTTATCAAATAGATTTTAAGATTATTTTATTAACTTATAAAGTTTTAGATGGGTTAGTCCCCCCCTTATCTTCGGGATCTTTTAAAATTTCAGTCTGTGCCCAGAACCCTCCGATCAAATAATCAGCTATTCCTCACACCCGACCTAAAAGGAGATCGGGCTTTTTCTGTAGTAGCTCCTATTTTATTTAACAATTTACCTTTCCAGATTAGATCTGCCCACAGCCTGGATCCTGTACAGCACTTTGGTGCAGCTTTACATCTTTTTGAAGTGCTATATAAATAAATTTGACACTGACACAGCTTGTTAGCTGCTGGTTTTTAATTCTACTTCCTGTTTCTACTCACATGGCGCGCATGTCATTCTCCGGCAGCAGCGGGATCTCCAGCACCTTGGTGTTGTTGTGCAGGACCTCGTGGCTCGGCGTGGACACCGTCTTTCCCGTGATGCGGTGGACCTGGTAGAAGGCGTGGGGCCTCAGCAGCCGGTCGTCCGCCGTGCCGATGAAGAGCTGCAGGGTCAGAGGTTCGCTCTCCATGTAGCCGTGGAGCTGAAAGGCCAGAGAAGAGTGGCGGTTAGGAACCAGGACTTCCTGTGGAACCGGAAGCGAAACATGGAAGGCGAGCGGCGGATGAAGCCGATGAATGCTCGTTTCTTCGGGATCTAACTGCTATTTAGAGACAAGCTGGGCAATAATTCAGAGTTTGATGGCAGGAAGTCGCCGAGTTTCTGTCTGATGACCAGCAGCAACCAGCCGGTCTGCCACTCTCAGTTTGACTCAGGTTGTCATTTAGCAAACGGTGCCAGAGAGAGAAATTAGCTCCTGAAACACAAAATGGCAGCAGAGGAAGTTAGCGAAGCCGCCTGGTTCGGGTCGGCAGCGCCTCCAGAGCAGGTCCAGTCGGAGCAAGGGGAACGGTTCGGAACCAGCAGCTGGTTTTACCCGCCTACAGGAGGTAATATGCTAGCATTAGCATTATCAACGTTGATTATTATTTGATTTAAACTTTTATTCAATTCATAAATCCTTCATTTATTCCAAAGGGACATGAAATGTTGGACCTCTCTGCTAGCGCTCAGTAGAGCTAGCAGTTGTCCAAAATGGATGAAAAATAAATCCGCTTAAAAGAGACGCACATTTTAAAAAAACTCACATTTTTTAAATAGGTTTTGGTGCCGAGGTTAGGCGGCATTTATTGAAATTAGTGACTGACGGGTCAGCAAATGGATTTTACTGCTGGTGGAAAACATGAAGAAGACGACAGGAAGTGGCAGGAGGATAACGGCACGGCTTGTTTTTAATGACTTACTGCATCAACAAACTTACATGAAATTTGAATTAAATTTCTTATGTAATGGAAGCACCCTGATTGTGAAATTGTGTTTTTTCAACATCAGCAAAATATTAACGCAATTCTCAAACATTTGTAATGGAGGGGAGTAAATGTTGCAGCGAATCTGGACAGGCCTCTGACCGAAGACCCTGTGCTGACATGCTAACATGCTAGCAGACATGATAGTGACACGTCCTGGATGACAGCAGCAGCTGTTAGCAGCTCTGCTGATCCACCTTGTTTGCTTTTGCTGCTGCTCTGTCAGAAACATGTCGGAGTCAAAGATCTGATCCAGAGATCAAGATGGACAGAAGAGACGTTTGGAACTTCCTCCTCTCTCTGCATCCAAGGCTAGGGGTTAAAGTTCAGGTGTTATCTGGGCTTTGAGACTCTAATTGGCTGCTCCCAGTTGGAAGAGCAATACCTTGTTGCCATGGTTATGCATCAGCAGAACCAGAGGGAATAATTGTCCAAACTGCAACGATTCAATCAGAAAATGATGAAGTTTAGTCTGAAACAGAACCAATCAGAACCAAAGGAGCAGTTCCATCACGCTGCCACCAGCAGGCGCTACTCCAGAGAAATATATCACATGTCTGAAGGTATTTCAATGCTTGATGTTGGATGTTTCGTTCCTCCATGTTCTGCGGTAGGACAGTAACGCCTCCTGAGTCCTCTGCATAACCCCACGTCAAACAGAACTAAAGCTTCAGAGACGTGAGCAGCTGTGGTCGGCCTGGGGCTGCGGCCCCCCCGAGCCCACCACAGGAGCAGCTCTGAGTCAGCGCTGCGGTTAGCTGCCGCCGCCTCCGCAGAACGCCATGATGTCAGCCGGGCGGGAAGCGGCCTAAACAAAGGGTGGTCTGTGTGGCTGGGGGCTACAGCGGAGGGAGCCAGGAGCCCGTCATTAAATCATTAGCACCTTCTCAGGAACACGAGCCGAGCGCCGGCCGCTTGCTGGGAAACGTCTTCGTTTCCAGATGTTTCAGCTGCTGCAGCTTCCAGGCTCACAGAGGAAAACGCGCCGAGTAAAACCTCTGGACTGAGTCTGTAGAACAGAACCGTCCACATCTGGACCGTCCACTTCTGGACCAGTCCACATCTGGACCGTCCACATCTGGACCCATCCAGTTCTGGACTGTCCAGTTACGAACTGTGTTGACTCAGAGTTTCCTGTTCTGGAAGTCTGAGCTCAGTTTGCTGCATCAGTATGAGACCTGGTTTCCGTCTGTCCATGAATGAATGAATGAATGAATGAATGAATGATGCATTCAGAGAGAGACAGCCTTGTCCCATTCAGACTGAGGTAAAGTGTCCAGATGTCCTGATTGTGTCTGGACTGCAGCAGGAGAGAAGCTGCAGGGTTCAAACCAGGATGTTTTTGCTGCAGCGGCTCTAAAGACTCCTTCACTTCACCTGAACGGTAACCCTGGGTTACCATGACGCCACCTTGACTCCACGTTGTGAGGAGCAGGTTGTTGTAAACAGACGTGAAACAATCATTTTTCTTCTTTCTGCTCATCAAATTTCAGGTGTTTAAAAGAAAACAGTTTTCTTGAGGCACGACTAGTACTTACATATTTCAGTAGTATTCATAGTATTTCCTGTTTGCTCCCGACTTTCAGGCTCATTTCTGACAGTCGTATTTTCTTGTAGCTGTTTAATTAGCGTCTGCCTGCGAAGCTGCACGGCTGCTTGGAATGTCGCAAGCTGTTTTCAGAGTCCACTGCTTCACTTTCCCAGCCTGAGTTTACCCAGAACCGAGGATCCGCTGGGGGGGAGACGGGTTTATAGCCGCACCACGTCCGGGCCGGACCACCGTAGCCTGCTGCGGTCGGAGCGTGACTCAGCTCCAGCGGCCCGCTGCATTTCTGTCTGCGCCGCTCAGAGACGTCATGGAAAACTGAGTCACCCGTCGTCTGGACAGGAAGCGGCTGAGTGGACGGGTCCGCCTCACAACAGGCGCAGAGACCGAACCGGACCTGCTGTCAGAACAAACAAACCCGAGGTATACAGACCTGGACCACCGGGTGTCCGCCGGCCAGCGCCTTCACCGCGCCGCGGCTGCCCTCCGTCTCGTAATGCGCCCGGTGGTGCGACTTGGGCTGGACGTGGATCTGCAGGCTGTAGGCGCCGGAGCTGCTGGGCAGCTGCCAGTCCAGCGCCGGTAGAGACGGGCTGGAACCGGGCAACAGGAGGGAGAGGATCAGAACCGGGCCAGGAGATGGACCTATGTTCTGGTCTCCTGACCCTCCAGCCTGTCCAGGTTGCTGGTTGAACGCCGGCCTTACCTGAGGAACTGCTTGGGCTTCGTCCAGCTGAACAGGTTCTGAGGAACGTCCAGGAAGTAGCCTTCCTTCTTCAGGGCCGTGCGGCTGGCCGGGGATTCGTCCTGGTGTGGCTCCGCCCCCTTGGGCTCCTGCTTCAGGCTGACGGTGGGGCTGAGCTCCAGGCTGGTTCTCCGGGCCTTTATGGGGACGCCGTCGCCGAGGTCGGCCATGCCATCGGTGGAGAGGGCGTTGATGGCGGCCAAGATGGCGGAGTTGGTGTACTGGTTGGTGTTAGGCAGCCAGCTGTCCTCCGTCAGGCTAACGCGGGGCGAGGCACGGGGCGAGGCGTCGGGGGGCGACGGGAAACCGTTCAAGCTGTACTTCCTCTTGGCTCCGCAGGGCGAGCCGGGCCTGGACCCCCGTGGCGCTGTCCAGCCGTCGTCCGTCGCATTGATGCGGGGTGAGGTGGCGGCGCCGTCCTCTGGCAGGGCCAGGGTGGAGCCCTTCGGGGACACGGAGGGGGACTGCCAGGGCGAGTTCTGCGGCGAGTTGTCATAGTTGTAGGAGAAGCCAGACTCGAAAGAGGCGTCGGAGAGCCCGCTTCGGGACGACACGCTGCTGGCCGGGCTCAGGCAGCTGGGGTCGCGGTAGAGGTCGGCACCGGGTAGCGGCAGCGTCACGATGGAGGCGACCCGCTGGGCGGCCAGGACGCCACCCTGCTGCGGCTCGTCCTCGGGCAACTGGCCGTAGGCCGTGATCTCGATCCGGGGGCCCTCCAGGGCCACGCCGCTGTCCGGGTGCACCGCCGAGTAGAAGCCGGCCGACTGCGGGTTGTCCTGGGGGTCAAAGGTCTCAGGCTCTGCCACGGACACGGAAATGGTGGGGCTGGACTGGAGAAACTGGGAGGCCAGAGGGAGGGAGAGGCTGACGCTGGGCGAGAAGCCGAAGGCATCTGGAGGGAGAGCAGGGAGGCGTTAGCATCTCCATGGAAACCAGGAAAACATGGTGGCGGCAGTATCATGCTCAGGGGTGAAACAAGGCTATAATGACTGATAGAAATGTTACAATAAATATTAATCTGTGGTCGGATCCATGGAGGTCCGGTTCAGAACCCAGACCGAACAGAACCACAAACTGCTGAAAACTGAAGCCAACTTCAAGTCCCACCAGCTTCCACTGCTGGACTAACACGGTTTGGGGTCCAGACGGTTCCGACCCAGATCAGAACCGTTAGCCTCATGCCTGTCTGGTCCAAACAAAGCATCAGCCACTCTGACACGTCAGGAAAGGTTCGGGACCATTTTCAACCAAACCACGCCCACTGGGACCGGATCAGCCCCAGGTTCAGCTCCAGATGGAATCCAACTGGGTTTTCCAGAACCAATCCGAACCGGGTCCAAAGAGTCCCAAATCCAGACAGGAAAAGGTGAACTCACCTTCCTCTGCAGATTTCATCTCCTCTGTGGTAAAAGTTCTGATCCTCCATACAGCTGCTCCAGCTGCTGCGGGTCCTCCGAACCGGATCAGAACCACGACTTCTGCTCCGAACCAGAACAAAGTCCAAAACCAGGAAAACTCTTCCGGCAGAAAACAGGCGGTCGATTCCTGGCTCTCTACGCCGGGCGCAGCGGGACCGGGCCGGGGGATCCTGGCTGCGCGGCTCGCTGTGACGCACTGAGAAACTCCTGCGCTTATAAACGCGGGGATCCCCGCGCTGCCACGCGCCGCCCTGCGCGCTCTGACGCAGCGCCGCGCGCCCGGAGGAGGAAGAGGAGGAAGAGGAGGGGAGATTCCTCATCCCCAGATAACAGGGATGTATTCCTCTTTTCGGATCGGTCCCGGAGTGGATCTAGAAAAACATCTGAGGTGGCAGGAGGGGAGCAAAATATTGTTTTTAACTCTCATTGTTTCAAAATGAGCTTCATGTAGCACTGAGGATGAAATATAATTTCTTAATGTAATATAGTTAATTCTTTTTTACGTCTTTCATACTCCTGCTAATTGATATGTATTACTGGATTAGACAGCGCCTATTGGTCGCTGTGTGATGCTTTGTGTCCAGAAAACCCTTCAGTTCCAAAGCAGGACGAGCAGAAATCTGTCACGAAAATATTAGTAGCGCCATCATTTATTATCATATTAATTAAATACGACTTAAAATAAAACTGAGAAAACTGATGTTTGATGCATAAATTATCCGTGATACAAATCTATAAACATTTTAGTTTCTGTCAAGATGCAAGAAAAGGCCAATTTCTCTTAAATTGGTCAGTCGTTTTATTTTAAATATGCTGTAGGAGCCGCAGTTTAATGACTTATAAATATCATTTATTAGTTCAGTTTTTATCGCTTGTTTAACTTTTATGAATCGCAATAAAGCTGATAAACAGGTGAAGAACAGAAATAAAGACCAGTTCTGCTCCGTGTCGGCATCACCAACACGCGGACCCGTTGCCATGGCAACCCATAGACAACAGCTCAACGAGCAGATAAAGCAGAGAGACGTTCAATCCGATGAGGGAACAATCCCAAACAACTAACATTTCCCACACAAAAAAGTAGCAAAAACACCAAACAGAACATCCAATCTGCTACATTAAGCTGTCAGGCTTTATGTCTATATTGTCATTAATATATATAATATATTAATATATTTTCGCCTGAACACAGCGCGGGTTGACCTGTTTAATGCTAACGGAACAAAAACACACCGAACTGCGCAGCACGTTAGGTTATCAAAGTCAAAAGCGGGCTAACAACAGTTAGGCTAGCATAACTGACCCAGTGTTTCAACATTTTATTTGGATTAAAACTTTTTCCTCACCTGTTAAATGTGAAACCCTTGAATCTTGTTATCTATGGCAGTCAGGTTTGAATTAACCGCTAAACATTTCGTCCATTTTTCAGATTCTCTGTGTGTGTGATGGGATGGTGATCCACCCTCTGTACACCGGGTGCAGCCAGAAGCTCACCGTTGATTGGTGGGCGAGGCAGGTGCCTTTTAGTAGGACAGGCCGCTGCAAGGTGTGTGTGTCTTTGTTTCTCCCACTGTTGCTACAATCGGCGGCTACATGTTGGCTTGTGTGTTTGATCGGCTCGTCTGAGGTCGTAAGTGCTTGGATTTGCTACCCGTGGCTGGGATCGTGGTTGGTTTTTGGTGCTACACCTATCGTGCGTTTCTGCAGTGGTGCTCTGATGGCCTTACCGGCTGCAGCTGGGGGTTGTTGTGGCTTCCATCTGGTCCTCACCTGCTGACCCGCTTCCTCCCGGGTTAGGCTGTGTTTCCACCCCTGGGTAAGCTACCTGCGATTTAGCTTTTGATTTCTTTTATCTGGATCCACCGTTAATGGGTTTTCTGTTTCAGGCACCTGATTGTGTTTTGGAGCTGCAGCCCTTTGGACGCTCTGCTGTCTTGTCATTGTTTGTTTGAGCCGCTCAACTAAACCTGTTGCTGGTTGGGCAGGCTGTGTGGGCGGGGCATTGCTCCTCTGGCCCCATGGACCATATTATGATATTATAAACAATTTAATGACTTATTTTCGCCATAACTTTTTGCGTATGCTGAACTGGCAACTCCACTGACGGTGGGACTTCTTAATGCGCATGCGCGGGCATGCGTACTGACTGCATGTATGCTATCCTAACAGAACACCGGCAGAAAGTTTTTGCGTCAGGACGCCATAAAGAACGGTTCTCCACTGTCAGAGGGGAATCTGTTCAGGCGATGTCAGGTATCCTGATGGTATTTGTGGAACTAAAATTCACAGATTTCCAAAATCTGAAACGGGATGCCTTGTTTGGATCAAAGCTTGTGCACGACCGCATTTGCAGCTCAACCGTAGGATCAATAAGAACAAATGAGTGTGTGCTGGTGTGAGTATTATTACTTTGCTTTCTTTGTGTTTAGTGAATGGGGATATTTTGAGTGATTGTTTATCCATTTGAGATTCTGATTTACAGCTTCAGTAATAAACACATTCATTATGAAAACCTTTTAGCTAAGTACAGCATAACGGCAGTACGATACACCCTGAAGCCTCTGTTACACAGTCTTACGTTAGCTGAACAGATCAATATGCAATGTGTACCATATCTGACATGCATTAAAGATTTTATTTGACCTGAAAATGCTTTTTACTAAACTGTAATCGTGTTAGCCACGCTAGCACCGAGTAACAGGCCTAGGCACACAAACATTTGCCAACAGAAATCACTGATTCCAAAAGTAACCCTCAAAACCAGGAATGCCGACTTACCCAGCCTTGCAAGAACAACAGGCATCAGTGATCTTGTCCACAGTGTATTTATGCTGAGGCTGTGAGGATCTGCTGTTTTCCTCATCCACCGGTAGCATTTCGCTGCGACGCGCTCAATGTTGGAGGCATCCAGTGGCTCAAACACCTTGATGTCGTCCATAAAAGATGACATGAACTTGTTGGTTCCCCTGTCCATTGTCGTGGCTGATATTTTGTGAAAATCCGGGAGAAATGCTACGCTAATCGACTCAGAAATACTTTGTAGAGTCAGTCGAAACGAAAGACGCCATGTTTACATAGAAACGAGGCTCCGAGGCTTTGTTTGTGAGACATGCAGGATCTTAGGGGGCGTTTCAGGGCGGAGCTTGGTAAGGTCCATTGAAGGGCATTTGGATCTGGATGACAATGATTTGTTCCATCGTTTGAAGTGTTTCCTTTTACAGTTTATTTGTTGTTATAGAAGTTACTAATTTGCTTTTTTTTTGTTGTTGTTTGATTTACTAATTTCTTTTGTATTGCATGTTTTGTTTATTTCTTTTGGAATAATTGAACTTGTCCGTCCTTACCTTATGTGTTCCCCTTTGTTCCAGGGACCAAGTAGTAGGCCTGAAGCCTCGTTTTTTTAAAAGAGAAATGTTTTAAGGAAATTGTTTAATAAAATGTTGTGCACTGTTTGTAACCAAAGAACAGAATCTACTCGGGTTCAGATTAGCAATTTACTATCAACCAGTTATGTTTATTACAAGTTACTGGACTGAAACACATCCAACTTCGTCTCAACACTGTCATACAGTTTCCCTGGAAAAACCCACAAAGAGAGAGAAAAATAAAAACTTAGATTATAAAGAATCATTTCAGGGTCCTTGGTAAAAAAAAAAAAGAAAAGAATTAAATTAAAAGAAGCTGGCCAGCAAAAAAAAAAAGTTCATATAGAGCTCTATATGTGTGTGTGTGTGATGCGTACAAAACGGTGAAAGAGGTTGTCCTGGCTGGGATGGCGACCCAGAATGACGATGGTAGCCGATGTCCACAGACACGGAAACCCCGCAGCCTCTGTCTCTTCCTCCGCAGGCACAGGAGCACCTTATATCAGGGAAAGAGTTCCTTTCCCCGATATCGGCCACAATAATGCACTAGCAGGAAAACATCATATATCAGGCATAAAGAAGTGAAGCGCTATGCAGAAGGACGGCAGAGCCTGGCGTGTCTCTGCTCCGCAGCAGCTCTGAAACTCTAAAGCCCGGGAGTTTCCCTAGTAACTGCAGTCGGAACGCTGCCGTAAAGTGATGTCGTACTTTGCTCTTAAAGGGACACTACCCATAAAGTGAAAAACGATACAGAAAAGCAAATAACACAGAACAACCATAAAATACAGCTGGGTTACATGTTCAGTCTGTGTTCAGGTGCATCTTGTAACTTTTAAAAAGATCTCCACCTGCTGGTCACACGTGATTGCGGTATATTCCTGACCAATGGACAGCAATAGCGCACGATGAGTCACGTCATGTCTAGTCCAGTAATGTATATCCATCCATATTAATGCTGCTCCTCGGGCCCTGTCCTTATAGTTTCTCTCGCTCTTCCCGCTACTTAGCAGTAGTCCCTCTCCTTTTGTCATGTTGTCCTGCGGGAGAGGATTTGGAGCAGGCAGCCTATAACACGGTTGTTTTCTGTATTTTGTTCTCTTCAGAATAAATCGATCACCCATTTTAAAGACGAACCGTGTTACAGCCTGATCACTCAATAACCAGCACAACGTAGAAAGGATCCGGTTACATCAGCATGTATTTGAACTTTTCTCTATTATTCAGCGCAGCTCACAGCGTTTAACAAATTCTGTAGCTTTCTGTGTACTTCTAAATCTGCTCCTTGGTTGCATCTTTTTGGGCCAGCTACTGCCTCTAGTGGCGCTGAAGTAAATAAGAAGTTCAAAAACATACTGAGAGTGAAAATCCTTCCTAAAGGTGAGGATGTATCACAGATTTCAAAAGAAAATAAAAACAGGAGATAATAGGGGAATAGTATAGGAAATAGCGCCCCCTTCACTTCCGGAGTGAAATGGTCCCATTTCCAAATAAGGTATGAGGTATACAGTCCGTCCCGCCCCTTCCTGTTTGCTGCAGCGAGGTGGACATGAATTTATCCAGTTTATTTATAGGTTTAAGTTGGTGTTTCCTATCTTCTAATAAATAATCTATTTCATAATGTCAATATATTTAAGTGAACGTATGATTGTGAAGACGCAGGAGTTGCCTGTAGTTTTGTTTAGGACTTCGATTTCCTGTTTGTTCAAATTGAACGGCGCCACGACCCGATCCCATGAAACCAGAACAAAGCATAAATGATAGTTACAAATGACCAGGAGTTCAGAGCAGCGACGCTGGACTTCCGTTTAAAACAACTGTGCAAAAGTCTTAGGTCATCTTCATATTATTTTTTTAAATTCCAATCTTTTTTTCTTTCAAAATCTTTTCTCTTTCTTACTGTTTGTTCAATGTCACATGCTGTAAAGCCCTTTAAATGCCTTGCTGCTGAAAATATGCTATATAAATAAAATTACCTTACCAACTGGTTCCTGACTGGTTCCGTCACCTGGAACATGATCAGAGCAATATTTGGATGCAGAACGGCTGAAAAGTGAATTCTCCTGTGCTGAGTGGCATCGTCTCCTTAAAGCTGTGCGACCCTTTGACCTTTCAGAGCAGTGAGTTTGTCTCAGAGCTGCTGTGGAATTTCATAACGATGTTGGTCGGAGCAACACTTAGTAACAAGATAGCTTAATGGTGGCTCTCCTCTGGCTGCAGGAATGAAAAATAAATGCTCCACTTTGGAGAAAAGCTGCGGCTTTTCCGCCCGAGTGTTTCTGCTGCCACTTTCAGATGAAGCTAATCGAGTTCAGGAGACGTGTTTGCAGAACTGCCGCGTCCTGCTCGCCTCAAACCTGGTTATTCAGCCATTTCATGACATTAGAAGGTCGATCCGGTCCGCTTAATATAAAACCAATGAAGCTTGCATTCTTAAGCGTTCCTTGTTCCTCACTGCCAAACTCCTGTTCCATTATATGCTGTGATGCGTCTGCCACATGTTAGAGACGGTCTGGATCTCGCTCTCTGCCTCCTCTTCTCGTTTCCTCGATTCTCCATTAAATCCTTCCTGCGTTTCTTTGTGTTGGCTCACTTGATCACAGGTTGAGTCTGGACAGCGACCCGACCTGCTCCCCGTTTCTTTACAGAATATTTCAGCTGTAAAGTTGGACAGTTTTATGAATGAATTCAGATTTGAAAATTAAATTCTCAAATAATTTGATTACAATTAAGTCAAATATCAACACGAGTTCTGATTCCCTGGCTTAATTCTAACCCAACCATTACCAACCCAACTAACTAGTTAACGACTAAACCAAAGCAGGCGTCTGACTTTAACCCAAGAGGGAGAAACTAAAGTGGACGCTGATCCCTGACCACGAAGATCATCGATTTATCTTTTGTGTTAAACCAGAGATCCGTGTTAACGCAATGACAAATAAATGTATACAAAAATAAACTTCCACTAAAAGTCCTTTAAAAGCTCGTAAAAATCCAGTTCAGGCCCTGAAACCCAAAGACTAAGTTCAGATGGAGTTGCAGTCCTTCAGCCCGTAGGGAGGAAGTCTTCCTGGACGCTCAGCAGGATGAAGGAAGATGCCTTTCAAGTTAAAAGCATGAAAATAAAAGCAGATGACCCGTTAGACACCAGCCGAAGATAAAAGACTGAAAGTTTAGAACCGACCCCGTGGGCCCCAGCAGAACTTCACGTTCATCTGGACCTGACCCAGATTCAGAAGAAAAGTCAAACATGTTCAAACTGAGCGGTACCGAGACGTCTGAGTCGGACCCGACCTGCAGAACTTCAGGTTTATCCCAAATGGACCTGCAGCGACGGAGATGAAAGCGGTTCTGAACTCGCTGAAGCCATCGGACCATCACATTCATCACTAATCGGTACCAGAGCGGACTGGATGCACACAGACGGTTCTGATCAGAGTCCAAACGGCTCAGAAGTTCTGGAAGCTAAATGTTCTCTTCTGATGGAAACCAACCTTTCAGAACCTCTCATCTGTTTAACTGGTTCTGCTCAACTGCAGAAATGTTCAGAGGCATTTCAGTCAGGATGAGGTCTGGACTTTGACTAGACCAGCTTCTTAGTTCATGTAATTATATTTTCAGATCATGGCATTAATAATGAATGAAATCCAAAGACCCGAACGACCAGAACCGGGTTTAGAGAAAAGCAGGAAGGAGCTCTGTCTCCTCGTGAATATTTGGTCGTATGACTTTTATTCTGAAGAGATTAAGACTCAACTTCATCCTAAGAAGTAAATCCAGTCCGACCCAAAAGAACCTTCCACTGGTTCTGACTGCAGAGATCGCCCAACTCTGTTTTATTTCCTGAAAGTCAAAAACTTGTCCTGCGGTTTTAGTGGATTTTCAGCAAAATTTTTAAGTTTAATTTTCACTTTAGAGACCGAAGGTCCAAACGGTTCTGACCTGCAAACCACCAGAACCTTCAATCCCATGCAGCAACAAGGGTGTACTTACTTTACAACATGTGACTTGTGTGTAATGATGGGTGCAGAAATCAGACTCTGGCTCCCCCTGGTGGCCACCAGAGGAAGTTCATCAAGCCTGGAAAATCAGCATTTTCTCCTGCATTCAGTTTCTTTTATTAATCAGGAACATTTTTATAAATAAATACTGCAGTGCAAGATGAGGAATGAAACAAACACACAACAATCCAATCAGTAGAAAACCGGAATCAGAGCAGAAAACAGTAAAAAACAGTAAATTTAACTCCGTTTGTGGCCGATCCATCCCTAGAAAATACATCCAGGTTTGTTTTCAGGGCAGAGCAGCAGCTTGTTCCAGGAGAGACTGAATGATAAAACTCATTCTGCCTGAAAGCTGCTTTTCAGAAGGAGCTCAGCAGGATTTAACACCCGGGAGGCACAAAACGAGCCGCCACTTCCTGCTGAAGACGTTTCCTGCTCAGCGTGGATGAAGGTTGACGGTTCTACGCCCGGATGGCCAGTCTGCGGTGAAAACATGAGAAATTACTCGAGTTTCTCACGCCCTTCAACAGATCGCAGCCATAAACACGTCAAATAAAAAACATCAGTAAAAAAAATCAGTTTACAAAGCAAACTGGAGCTTTCAGAAAATATTTAAAAGAGCTGAAGGCAGATCGACCCGAAGCGATGCCATGTTCCCTCTTCGGCCAGCAGGGGCGCTGTTCAGGACGACAGCTTGGAGTAGCTGGGAGGAGAAAATTTACGCTTCAGGTATTTGATGATGTAGAGAGGAAGACAGCTGACAAGCGTGATGGCCGACACCTTCCAGAGGAACGGCCATGTTGTGATGAAGGACAGGTCTGAGGAAGAAGAGGGACACAAACTAATTTAACAAGAAGCTTTAAAACGTTTCCAGATTTGGTCTAAGGTTACGTTCACACTGCAGGCTGAAACGACCCACATCTGGTTTTTTTATCTGAATGCGACCTGATCTTTTCATGACTGATCAGATCTTTTCCAATGTGACACAGGCCAAGCGGATATGTGGTTCTGAATCCGATGCGTATCGGATCTTTTCAAATGTAACCCGTCTGTTCGGGCAGGTCGCATTCATCCAACCCGAACGTCTTTGATACTCGACAGACGTCGTTATTCTGCGTCCTGATACGCGCAAGCTGGAAAAAGGAAGCAACCAGCGTGGCGAACCGCAATGAGGATCGAGTTGTTGATGTGCTGCTCCAGTCGGACTGTAAGATACGCTCCACCGTTAGCATCTGTGTTTACTTCCACAAACACTGAGCTCTTCTTTTTTTATGGCGGTTGGCTAAACTCTGCGCTTCCTCTCTACGAGTGATGTTATTGCGCCCTCTACTGTGCATGCGGGACACTTTCAGGTCGTTTGCAGCTCACTGGAGATCACATACAAATCGCTTTTCTTTGGAAGAGTGAACGGCCACGAAGAAAATCAGATTTCACAAAAAACGGAATTGGGTCACTTCAGTCTGCAACCTGCTACTGTCTCCTTACTGAAGGGGGCGCTGCAGATTCGTGGCATCGCCAGCGAAGAGTTTACAGCGCTTGCAGCAGGAGACTGCAGCAAAGTCAGAGAAAACCCGGAAACTGAAGCCGGGTTATTGCTTCAGATTTAAATCAATGCAGAAACTTTGACCAATGAAGAGCTAACATCCCCCCTGATAGACCCCGCCCACCTCCTCCCATTGGCTTTTGGCCCAAACCTGAACCCAAGAACCAGCAAGAGGGAAATCCAGGAAAGCAAGATGGGTCACAGAAACCCAGGTTGGGTTTAACAGAAACAGCAGGAGGTGAGGAAAAGACGCCAACCTACCGAGAAACGCTCCAAACGACACTCTGCCGATGCCTGGAGCAGAAATCACACAGAAGAAGAAGCAGCAGTGAGGAAGATGAAGGAGCGATGGGCGGAGCCTCTAGTTCTTTAGCATCATTAGGACCAAACCATCAGAACCTCAGAACAGCTGGAGGGAAAAGGTGAACCAAATTGTTTCCAGTTTCCTCCTCTCACTAGACCCTGACCCCTCTGTGACCTCATAATGACCTCAGAATTTCTAGGATCCTTAAAGATCCTAGAAATCTTAAAGATCGTCTTCAAGATTCTTCTGCCGATTTTTGTCCCGGCTTCCCCTTCCAGCTACATTACTGCAATATGTTAACAATAATCTGGGGAGATTTTATGATCTGATACCCTCTGAAGGACATCCCGACGCTCCGGTCTAAAATTGTGAATATTCAACTTGTTGGATCGTCTTGGGCTGTCATCACAGCATGCTGAGGTGCAGCCAATCAGAAAGCAAGAAGCGGAAACATGGGGAGGACCCTAAACAACGGCGTGGCGCACCAGGAACGTCTTCCACTTCTCTGCAGTTGGCCATGTTTGTTCACTGTGACTTCATGTTTGGTCAGAGACGTTTTGTAAGCTCTGCAGTCTGGAATCCAAATGTTGGCGAGTGAAATCCACACATTGTGGCTCCATCAGACATACAACGGATTAGTGTGCAAAACAGAGTTAGTGATCTGTATTTGTCTGTCTAATTCCAATAAAACCGTGTTTCCCCTATTTCATTCTTACAAACGCCTCTGTATTTAAAATATTTTTAAAAAGGTAGGATATTCTAATTATTAGTGCATACATCTATAGGTTTTCATTTTTAACGGGTAGGATATTCAGATGAAGTGATCTTCTTGTGTTTCGTTGTGTATATAAATTGTTCCGATGCTAAGCTAACCCTAACCCTAAGCTTCCACTTCAGTCACTCAGATAATGTTACCAATGTATGTAATATTAACAACCTGATGTAGTTTTAGTTTGTGAACATGACGGTAGCAGTTCTGGACGGGTAGCACCAACAGATAGACTTATCTATCCATCTGTGCTAAGGCAGGAAAATCTGACGAGGTAGCGCTGATAGTCAGACCACCGGAGCTCAGACATTATGGACCCCTGACCGGTTCTGCTTGGCCCGTGGGACCCTGGTTTCAGGACGGCTCCCTGAATAGGCCGCTCTTTGCATCCCCCTCGGGTCAGGAACCAGAATCGGCCTAACTACCAGGTCCACGCTGGTCCGGAAAGGTTCTGTTGCCGACTGAAGGAGCCGTGAGCCGTACCGAAATACTCGTTGAGGAAGGCGAGCGAGGCGAGGTAGCAGCCCAGGCTGAAGAACTCGGCCAGAACCATGAGCCAGTGCCAGGTCCGGACGGTCAGCGCCACCATCAGCAGCTCCGTCAGAACCAGCGCCGTGAACGAGATGGCCACCACATGGACGAACTCGGACTCGAACAGAACCAGGGCGCCGTACATCAGGATGCCACCTGGGGGTGCCAAAGATACATGTCAGAGTTCAGGTCAAAGGTCAACAGGCCTGAAATGGTTCTCATTTTAAAAAGGTCCAAACAGGATTTCACTGAAGTCGAATTTATTCATGAAAAAAAAATCAGAGAAAAAACGTGTTGAACTGGTGAGTTCCCACTCAACCAGGATAGTTGGGGTGGGTTGGTTTAACTGGTTCAGTTGGACTGGGTGAGTCTGTGGTTTGCGGTCTCCAATGAGGGAACCAATGCGGTTTCCCAGTTTGACAGCAGAGCGCTAAATGGCGGGAATCTGGAATTTTCCAGAGTTTTTTTCCAGCTGTTGGTTCCGGACCACTGACGGCCGATCGGACGGTAAACGGCCGAGACTCCCAACATCTCACTGGGAAACTCCCAGCAGGACCAGCGAGTGTGAAGATAAGGCGTCTGACCTCTGACCTGCGGTATCCTGATAGCGGCGCTAATTCAGCGTAATCAGCCTCTAACTGATCGGATAATTGCTGCGATATCAGCCTGAACGCGGCGCATTCCGGCCAGGCGGCCTCCGGAACACGGAGCAGAGGCGCCGCCCCCCGGCCCGGCCCAGCCAGGCCCGGCCCATTCGGGTCTTTAATTAAACCCGGCGCCGGCAGGAAGTCACGCTACGGCTTAGCAGCTCTGCTCGGATCGGCTTACGGTCCAGAGAGACAGAAAGCCGAGACTCTGAGAAAAGGATCAGAACTGGGAGAGGAGGCGGAACCTCAGAGGGACCACTGACCCAGACAGAACCAAGCTGGGAGAAGAAGCATCAGAACTGGGCCAGAACCGCTTACCTTGATAGATGCTGATCAGAACCCAGATCAGGAAGGTTTTGAAGGACAAGGAGCGACCCTGAGAACACAAACACAGTCAGAACCTCCAGCAGAACCATGGAGTCACCAGAACCGAGCTCGGTACCTTGGTCAGATCCTTGTAGAGTTCTGGGTAGAGCAGTGCCGTCTCGGGCTTCACGTCCTGGTCCAGAACCAACGAGAAAACGGGGAACATGGTGTAGATGGTGGCATACCTGGAACCAGAACCAGAACGGGTTTACTCCCCTGATACGGTACCATCAGAACCAGAGATATGGTACCATCAGAACCAGACCCAGCCTGGGTCTGATCACAGAACCAGAACTGTCCTGCAGGGTTGATGCAAACGCCAAGCAGAGAATTCTGGCTTCACGCTTTTACTCTGAAAGCCTGGACCTACTGGGCCAGCCAGAACCTGCTGTCCTCATGGCAGTTAGAAACCCAGTTCTGCTGGTTCTGTTGGACCTTGGGATCTGGGCGCAGAGGGGTGCGTACCCGACCATGAGGAAACCCTGGTAGAGCGGCACAGAGGCGAAGAAGAAGACGGAGGAGAAGACGGCCTGAGGAGAAAACAAGCGGGTCAGAGGACTGTCCTGGAGAATAGATCGGGTCAGAACCGGGACAGCCGCAGAACCTGCATGGTGGAGATGATCATCCCTCGGTGCATGACGAATTGTCCGAGCGCGGCCGAGCGCTTGTAGCTGTTCCTGCCGTGGACCATCAGCAGGCGGCCGATGTGCCGGAACTGCGAGACAGAAAAGTCTGCAGCCAGCGACGCCTGCTTCCCTTCCTGCACACAACCAGAACGGGTCAGAACCAGGGCTTCTGGTTGCTCTCCAGCTGCAGAAAGCTAATGCACAGTAAACGGGATTATAATCTCAGAAGAGGAGGATTTACTTTTCCTTCAATCCCGATGCCGCAGTCTGCAGCCTGGATCATGCTCACATCGTTCCCTCCGTCTCCTGCAGCACAAACCCAAACTCCCAGCGGTTAGCATGCAGCTAAACCAGGAAGACTGTCATCTAGTGGTCACATGGAGGAACTACCAGCTCTCCTGTCAGGAAGCTGCTTTATGTGGCTTAACCTGGGTGAGAGCGTTTACTGTGAAGTTTATCATAGTAAATTTCTTAAAAGAATTACAATTTATTGTTGATAAATTTCAAATTACGATGTTAAACTACAGCATAAACCTGCTTCGTCTAGTGAAAACAATAAAATAATAAGTTCATCTTCTCCTGCAGCAGCAACAACAAAATCTGAGATCACCAGTGAAGAATAAATCCCACAGGAAGCTCCGGAGGGAAGCTGGGTCCGGTTCCGACCCGGTGAAAGCCCACCTATGGCGCAGGTTCTGTTGGCTGTGTGCTGCTGCAGCAGCCGGACGATCTGGGCCTTCTGTGTGGGCGAGCATCTGCAGCAGACCACAGCTGGGCACTGGCAGGCCAGCTCCACGAACTCATGCTCATAGTAGCGCAGACACACCTGGAGACAAAGGAGAGAGGCACCCAGTTCCGGTTCTGGTTCTGACCCGGTTTCAGCTCTCCTACCTCTAGGGAGTCTCCGGAGACCACCAACGCGCAGTCATGCTTCCTCCTGAAGGCGTTGAGCTCCAGGTGCGCCTCCCCACGGCTGCACACCTGGTGAGAGCCAAACGCACGGTCAGACTGACTGACCTGCACGAAGCGGCAGTGTCATGCTGCGGGCTCGCGCACCGGCTTGAAGACATGGACGTCCTGAGTCCGGGACACCAGGTGGGAGCTCTTGGCAATGCAGGTAGCCGTCTCCATTTTGTCTCCAGTCAGCATCCAGATCTGAGGAGAGACGGGACGGTGAGGAGCGGCCTGACCCGGAGTCCGGTCCTGGTTCCGATCCTACCTTGATGCCGGCGTTCCTCAGCAGCTCCAGCGTGGGCCGGACGTCGGCCTGCAGCTGGTCCTCCACGCCGGTCAGGCACAGCAGCTCCATCTCCCTCTCCAGACTCTCCACCACCGCCGCCACCTTCAGCGTCCGGTCCAGCAGGCTCAGCTTGGCCTGGCTGTAGCGGCTCTGCTCAGACAGGAAGTGGGCCCGGTCAGACAGGAACCAGAACTGGTGCTGGAACCAGTTCTTAGCTCAGGAAGGAGTGTCCAAAGTGCGGTCCCGGGGCCATTTGTTGCCCCAAAGAAAGGTTCCAGAACAATACAAGGTCTTGGATGCAGATGTTCGATCTCTAATCAGGGTTACTACAGATCCGTTTCTGACTGAGAAAACCGTAGATATGACAAAGTATTCGTCTGTTTATAGTTTTTATAATCTGTAGCGTCCCGTTGATCCAGAGTCAAATGGCCTGAAAATGTGAAAACTAACCCTTTGAACTGCCTTGTTGCTGAAATGTGCTGTACAAATAAATCTGACTGATTGAAAATGAGGCCACATCACCAACCTTCCACTTGGCAGCAGGAGTTTTATGGGGGGTTTTTCTGCCATAATTTGAGAGCGCACATTTTCGGTCTGAAAGCGCGACTTCATGTACTCAAAACTGCTGCTCTCTCTCAAATATTCACTCTGCTCTCTCAAACTTTTCTCTCCTGGGATCAAATCTCCGCTTGCAGACGCCTCTGCTCTGAAGGTTGGAACAGAAAAGTACCGTCGCCTGGCAACCTCTCAGCCAATAGGATGAAAGTGTTGTACTGGGTGCGTTTGTTTCCTTCTAGTGAGTGAGCCTGCGTGGCTCAAACTCCTTCCTAAGATCAGCAGCGGTTAGCCATCGGCAGCCATTAGCCATCGGCAGCCGTTAGCCATCGGCAGCCGATAGCCATCGGTTAGCCATCGGCAGCCGTTAGCCATCGCCAGCCGTTAGCCATCGGCAGCCGTTAGCCATCGGCAGCCGTTAGCCATCGCCAGCCGTTAGCCATCGCCAGCCGATAGCCATCGGTTAGCCATCGCCAGCCGTTAGCCATCGGCAGCCGTTAGCCATCGGCAGCCGTTAGCCATCGCCAGCCGTTAGCCATCGCCAGCCGATAGCCATCGGTTAGCCATCGCCAGCCGTTAGCCATCGCCAGCCGTTAGCCATCGCCAGCCGTTAGCCATCGGCAGCCGATAGCCATCGGTTAGCCATCGGCAGCCGTTAGCCATCGCCAGCCGTTAGCCATCGGCAGCCGTTAGCCATCGCCAGCCGTTAGCCATCGCCAGCCGATAGCCATCGGTTAGCCATCGCCAGCCGTTAGCCATCGCCAGCCGTTAGCCATCGCCAGCCGTTAGCCATCGCCAGCCGTTAGCCATCGCCAGCCGTTAGCCATCGGCAGCCGTTAGCCATCGGCAGCTGCCGATTTCATCCTATTGGCTGAGGGTTAGGGTTATAGACTGAAAATGTGTGCTCGAATTATGGCAGAAAAATCCCCCCGTAGAGTTTGTGCTGATGTTCTTCTGGTCTCAACTGTTTGATTTCTAAGCCACATTTCGACTTGTCAATATATTTATAAAATCAAACTTATTTAAAAAAAAATTCAACAGTTTAAAGTATTTCCTGAGCAAAAAAAGTGATTTAAGACATGAAAAAGGGTGAATCCAGGAGGATTTTCTGTCATTTCCTGGGTTAGCTTTACATTTGGAATATAAATGTTATTAAGACAATGTGGAAAAAGTAGAGCTGCACATGAATCAATAGCTGTGCAATATTTGGTGAGCTGCTACATTTCCCGCATTTAGTCTGCATGCTGATTGGTTGCTGGATTGGACCTTCAGAACCTGATGAAAGCATAGAGGGGCGGTTCCTACCTCAAAGTCCTGATACTGCTCCTCAGACAGGCACTTCTTGGCCACCACCAGGGTCCTCAGGCCCTCTCTGGCCATGTTCCCACACTGACAGGAAGCAAAGGAGACGACCTTCATCACAGTCTTCTTCACAAAAACAGGATTTTCTTTTGGTCAAACAGAACCTTTGGTCTCAGGGCATAAAATTAAACTTTCGCTTATTTACTGGTTAGGATGAAAATGAAGGTTTCTGAGCAGGTGTCATCCTTATGGAACTGATAACGGAGTGAAGATATTTGTTCTCTTTCCAACCGAAACTCCTTTGAATTAGGGACAGAGGTACCAATTAACCAGAGATGGGAGAAACTTGGAGAAACTCCCTACAGGAGAGGTGGTGGGAGGCAGGGTGTCGGTGGCTGATCAGATATAAAAGGAGAATTGGGTGTTAAGTTTCACTTCTTCTTCCTTCTTCTCTCAGACGCCGATACTTTTACTTTCTAAATAAAATATCTAAAGACAAATGTGCATTTCTCTGATTGATTCAGAGTATCGCTCTCTCCCAAAATGAAAAAGATTTTTCCTAAACGGGATCTTGGCAAACAAAGCTCAGTCTAAATAATGTTGGAATCCCTGATTTAACCGTCAGATGTTCAATTATTCAGCAGAAATTTAAGCAATGAATTGGCAACAAATAAGGAATAAAACTGACCAACGGCAGAGACGGACAGGGAGGGGGAACCGGCAACCCTCCTTCATCATCATCATCATCAGTGTACTGGAGGAAGCCCTGCGACTGCACCGGTCGGGTTCTGTTAGGAACCCCGGGTCCTCTGGAGAGAACCAGAGAGGTTCTGGTGGTTCTGTGCAGCTACCCGGTATGAGCGCAGATATGGGTCAGTTGAACAGCGCCTTATTATAACCAACAGGAATCAATAGACAAGGAGAGCCTGACGGCGCTTTATTTCTGATATGAAACACCGATGGAGCTGCTGATTGGTTATTGACGGGCAGATTGGGCCGGGCCAATTGGGCCGGGCTGCGGCGCCGCCCGCTGATCCGACAGCAGGATGTTACAGCCGACAGCTCTGATCATGAATATGACAAACACTCATTACACCAACTGGGTCACTAATTAAATCAGAAGCTGCCCCCAGCGCTGCACGACTCAATAATGCCAATGTGATGATGATGATGATGATGATGATGATGAGAAGGAGGAGGAGGAGGAGGAGGAGGAACTACCCTCAGATGAAGCTTCAGCTGCCAAAATGACCCGTTCTACCTGAGAGTCGAATCACAAACAAATAATGATTTTAACACAAACAAACAGAAACAGCATGGTGGTGGCAGCATCATGCTGAGTCAGGAGGGCTGAAAACACGCCGGGACACGAAGTCCCAGTAAAACCAGTGGAGCCGAGGCGTTAGAGGGGTATGAATACTTTAGGTCCGGTTCGTACCTCCTCCTCCAGCCAGTCGTTATACTGGACGATGGTCGCCATGGCAACATCGGCCCCCTTCATGTAGAAGGTGATTTCTCCGGTGGCCTCGTCCTGGACAGATCAGAAGAGCTGCGTTACTTCCTGCAGGATGAGATCAGCAGCGACTGCAGCTGCAGCGGCGGCGGCGGCGGCACACACCCGAACGATGATGCCCATCCGCTTGCTCTCCGACGTGAACGGAAAAACCTGCAGGATGAGGAAGGACAGGATCTGTCCTGATGGCGTCCGCAGCTGCAGCGACGTCAGGTCTCTGTTGACCAGGGTCAGCCCCACGCTCTCTGTCCAGCGCACCAGCGCCACCTGCAGGACCAGAACATCTGGGTCAGAAAGGACACCGGGTTCTGATCCAGAACCACCTGCAGGGCTAGTTTTACCCTGGCTACCCTGGAGGGTAACAGGCCAGGAAATAAATCCCCATCAGGAGGGCATGACCTCTGACCTTCAGCCCATAAACACCCTCCAGGTGGAGGAGAAGTCCCATGCTTCTCCTCCAGACTACCTGCAGTCGGTCTCTTGAGTCAGGCTCCTCCCACCTGCAGGTCGGCCTGCGGCTCCCCGATCCGCTGCAGTTCGCCTATAAACCTCGGGCTGCGCTCCCAGACCCTCAGGACCCCGAGGGCGGCCGCTGCGTTTGCCTGAGGACTTTGGGCTCAGAGCCGTTTCTGGGTTTACCGTCTACGCCGCTATGGCGCCAACGTGGCGGTCATGACATCATGGTGCGTCTCACCTCGTCTGGGCTGGAGGCCTGGTAGGTCCGGTTGTCGTCGCTGAAGTCCTGGTCGGCCTCCGCCGACTCCGTCTCCCCGGCGGCGGCGTGCGACTCGTAGACCGGCGTCACGTTGTGGCACAGGGCGACGGCCTTCACCGCCTCGTGGATCCGGCTGCTCACGCTCTTTCGGACCTTGGGGCCCTGCGGCGGGTTGCTCCGTGCCACCGCAGCGTTCCCGGTGCCGCCTCCGGAAGGCTGAGTCGGACCCTGAAAGGTTGAGAGAGCTTTGGATTTTGATTCAGGACCGGTTCCGACTGATCCATTTGCTAGCAATAGGATCGGTCCAAACTGAATATTTATCATAAAATGTGATGGAAAGCTGAGCTGAAGCAGGAGAACCAGAGCCGCCAACGGGCCGAGCCCAGCAGAGTTCTGGTCTCACTAGCTGAGGGAGGAGGATGGTTCCGGCTCCAGCAGCTGCTTGGACCGGATCAGAACCACCCAGCAAGGAGAACCCGAGGGAGCGCAGGGATGAATGGAGCAGCTTTCCTGTTGGCCTCCCCGCCTGACGCCGAGCGGCGGGAAACCTTCCAGCTCCAACTTTATGGAACGAACTTTGGGAACGTTCAATCAATCGATCGATCAAATTTATTTGATCATTTCATCAACAAAGCAGTTCAAAGTGCTTTACATCATAAAAACCCAAAAATAAAAGCCAAAGTCTCCAACTGAGAAACCTGAAAACGTTTCATTCTGATGAGCGCCAACATCAAAGTCATCATCTGATAAATTGATCAGTTATTATTGATCAAATCGATTCTAAGCAGCTGATTTCTAGTCCTGATTAAAGGAGCTCAGGGTTTCAACTGTTTTTCAGTTTTCAGGAAGTTTGTTCCAGAACTGTGCTGCATAGCAGCTGAATGCTGCTTCTCCGTGTTTGGTTCTGGATGCAGAGCAGAACCAGAACCAGAACCAGAAGCAGGTCCAGGCGGGTACGGCGGCTCACCTGAGCGTAGGACTGGACGATGTGGCTCTGGATCTCGTCCATGGTGTCGTTGCCGTAGGCGACGGTTCCCAGGTGAAGCCGCTTGAACACCATCTCGTTCTGCGTCAGGGTTCCTGCGGGCGGAGCGAGCGGTTCGGGTCAGAGGGAAAAAGGTTCTGCTTTGGGTCGGGATGCACCCTGCAGCTTTAAGGGACAGAACCGCCCTCACAACCCGCTCCCTGCCAGGTTCTGGTTCTGGTTGGTGCTCACCTGTCTTGTCTGTCAGCAGGTAGACCAGCCGGCCCAGTTCTTCAGGGATGGTGCTGGTTCTGACCACGGTGCCGGGAATGTTTTCGTCTCTGGTGATCATCCATCCGTACGCCGACTTCCCCATGTCCAGGTTGACCCGCAGGCTGCGGATCAGAACACAGGTTCACTTCCTGCCTCCGCAACCCGACCGGAGGCGGATCGGGTCAGAACCACACGCACCTGATGGGAATGATGTAGGAGAACAGGACCACGAAGCGGAAGAGGTTCCGGAACCATGGGCCCACGAAGCCCTGCAGCGCCACCATGACGACGGACAGAACCAGCTGGGCCAGGAACAGGGCTTTGGTGAGGCGGTTCAGCTCCAGGTCCAGAAGGCCCACCTGCAGGGGTCAGAACCACAGAGTTAGCAGAACCTGAACGGACTAAACCTGCGCTAGCTTTGTGGCTAACCCTCCTGAAGCGCTAGTGCTGAGTCGAGGTGATTGGACTAGACCTGGCTCGGAAACCGTCACCTTGTTCTTGGCGTGGGACGTGTTGAGGACGCTCCGCGTCTCCTTCCCCGTGTAGATCACCACTCCGATCACCGTTCCTGCCAAACACGGACACAAAGGAAGCGGCTCGGTGAAGGCAGAACGTCCGCAGAACCCCAACCCTCTGCTGATGATGTCATCGCCCTGTGAGCAGCTGATTAATCTAAACGACCAAACCTTCATCCCTCCTCCTCCTCACCTGATGCGACCACGGCGCTCGCCCACAGCGTGTTGTCGATGCTCAGGCTCTCGTGGATCTGCGGTTCCACGTCTTCCTGCGAACAACAAGCTGAAGCTCAAATGTTTTCATACACAACTAAAGTTCATAGGTCACGTTTTTAGGTCCGTTCAGGTTTATGAAACTATTTGTTACAAAAAAACAAAACAAATTGCAGGAAAAACTCCTGAAAACGTTTCTACAACTAAACTTCTAATCCGTTCAGCAGATTATAATCTGGAGCGAAGCAGCAGCATCACTAAAGATGGCCGCCTGAAAGCGACCAGGAACCCGAAGCTCCGCCCCCGGCCTGCTGCTCATATAAAGATCCATGAGGAATCAGCAGAACCGGAACCGGAACCGGTCCGGCAGCTTGTGTGCTGAAGGCTGCTCACCCGGGTGAAGTTTCCCTCGAAGCTGTGGATGTCCAGCTGGGGCTTCTGGGCGTAGACGAAAGCACTGATGGAGAACAGGTCCTGCAACGAGACCGGCCGCACTTTTCAGTTAACCGTCCGAAAAACTAAAACCGTGCCGTTAGCCGTCGCTAACTAGCCGCCTGCTACCGGCTAACGCACCCCGACCGCTGCCAGGCACTGGGTGCAGCTCACTGCCACCTTCAGCTTCCAGTCCGTCTCTCCGTCCAGCTGCTCCGTCCGGATGAAACAGGCTCCTGGAGACGCAAACACCAGGCAAAACATTATGACCACTAACCCAGGCCGGACCAGAACCCTTCTGGACTCGGTCAGGCCGTGGACACTGACCCGTTTTCTCCGACGTCCTCAGGAAAATCATGTCTGCAGGAATCCTCTGGTTCTGCAAAACAATAAAATCTGTCAGCAGGCAGGAAGACGAAGCAGCAGAGCTGCTGATCAGTCATTCATTGATGGAGTCTGACCCGTTCTGGTTCTGGTTGGATCCAGATTCAACATTCCCAGAGTTTTCTGCTCTGAATTGTGAGCCACAAAGTTTCTACACCTTTCATTTAAGGCAAATGTCAAAAGGACTTTTTCAGACCTTCAAGAATTTGATTGCCGTTTGCTAGAAGGTAAAATGCAGAATAAATGATTTTACTTCTTTCTTAGCAGGAACAAAACCTCTGGCTCCTGAATTTGTTCAACTTGGTGAACTTTGTCCATGATCCAAAAAGTGTGGACCGCCCTGGTTTCCAGCAGCTCCTCCTGCTTCCTGCTGGCGCGTCGCTCTGATCGGCCTGCCTGGCGCTTTCTGACCCAAATCAGCTTTTATTCAGATTTAAGAACCAAACGACCGTTTTCTCTCTTTATGATTATACAGCAGGACTTTAGCTGAGAAACTGTCCAATCTCAGTGAAATACTTGAGTCCCCCTATTCACCAGCAGACGTCCATGGCGCAGGTAAGATACTGACTGCTCAGGAACAGAAAAACCCTCTTATTATTATAAATTTCACAAAGTCCAGTGATGGCCCTGCAGGCGGTTCTGACCCACTCTGCTGAGCCGTCAGCAAACACTGCAGGTATAAAACTCGATAATGAAATCCCATTAATCTCCCCAGAGGAACAGATTTAGGCAGGCAGTGTTACCTTTTCAACGATTATCAGGTCTCCAACTTGTATATCTGAACTTTTCACTTGGACTTTACCTGAAAAAATAAAGAAGCTTCAGAGGAACAACAAATCAGAAAGTCGTTTTAAAGAGCGGCGGAAAAAAACATCAGGTATTGATTTCTGATGCTCTAATAACCTCCAACAGGAAAACATTAAAGCTACACGTCTGATATTTATGCATCAGGATCAAGTAGAGACACTGAAACGTGATTTCTGAGTCTGAACAGATCAATCTGTGTTTGTGTCGAACCTCTGACTGTCAGCTTGCTGTACAGCTGAGAGTTCATCTCTTTGTCCCGCTGATGGCGCCGCACTTCGTCCACGGCTTCCCGCACCATCGTCACGGCCAACACGAAACCCTGAGCAGAACCGGCAGAACCGCGTTATTCTACTCAATAAAACATGTTGATAAAAAAATATCTGCAGCAGATTTAAAAACTGCATTTTAAGCTCATCGTCCAAACTCAACATGAAACAGGAGGAAAAATGTTTTATATCTCTAAAATAAAAAACAATGGAAAATTAAAGTAAATAAAATAAAACTCGGTTTAGATAAAATTATAATTTTTTTTTGAAAAGTTACATTTTTAACATGGATAAAAATAAAATTAAAAAATTAGGGGAAAATTGTTTTCAAAATATTTCTATCATTTAAAACATAATTATACAAAATGAAGTAAAAACCAAATAAAAGCTGGATAACAAGGATGAGACGCCGACCAGAGGGGCCCAGTACGTGTACAGGTATCCGATCTTCAGCGCCGGGATGAACTGGGAGCACGAAACCACCAGGAAGTACAAGTTGAGGAAGAACTTGAACTGCTGGTACAGAACCTGGGAGACACAAACACACAGCTTCAGGTTCTGGTTCTGTTGGACCAGCTGGGACAGAAGACTCATTTTCACTCTAGAAGCAGGTGACCTTTGACCCTCCCCAGGTCATCGCCGTCGTCTTGCCACCGTGCTGTCACGTTAACGCGCAGCAGAGCTGATCAGCTGATCAATACGTTTGATCAGGAGGACGGCGCCGCCGCCTCGTTTTTTCAGCACAAAGTTTTTCAGAGGGGAAGATTTAATGTGAAACACCAACTTCCTTCAGCGCTTTTATTTTGTGGATCAATTTAGCAAAATCCAGGTGAGTGGGACTCAGAGATTCCTCCAGGTGCTAAGCCCCGCCCCTCCCCGAGAGAGTTGGCTAATTACTCGCCCAGTCGTCACCCGATGCCACGCCAGGCCAGCCCACCCGATGCCAACCCAGGCCACACCACCCGACGCCAGGCCATGCCACCCGACGCCAGGCCACGCCATGCCACCCGACGCCAACCCAGGCCACGCCACCCGACGCCACGCCAGGCCAGCCTACCCGATGCCACGCCAGGCCAGTCCAACCGATGCCACGCCAGGCCAGCCCACCCGACGCCACGCCAGGCCACCTGAAGCCACGCCACACCACCCGACACCACGCCACACCAGCCCACCCGATGCCACGCCATCCAGGCCACACAACGCCACGCCAGGCCACGCCACCCGACGCCAGGCCACGCCACGCCACCCGACACCATGCCACACCAGCCCACCCGATGCAACGCCATCCAGGCCACACAACGCCACTCCAGGCCACCCGACGCCAGGCCACGCCAGGCCACCCGACGCCAGGCCACGCCAGCCCACCCGATGCCACACCATCCAGGCCACACAACGCCACGCCAGGCCACGCCACCCGACGCCACGCCACACCAGGCCACCCGACGCCACACCACTCCAGGCCACCCGACGCCACGCCAGGCCAGCCCACCCGATGCCATGCCACCCGACGCCACGCCAGGCCAGCCCACCCGATGCCATGCCACCCGACGCCAAGCCAGGCCATGCCACGCCATGCCACCCGACGCCAAGCCAGGTCAGGCCACCCGACGCCACGCCAGGCCAGCCCACCCGATGCCACGCCAGGCCAGCCCACCCGATGCCATGCCACCCGACGCCAAGCCAGGCCATGCCACGCCATGCCACCCGACGCCAAGCCAGGTCAGGCCACCCGACGCCACGCCAGGCCAGTCCAACCGATGCCACGCCAGGCCATGCCACCCGACTCCAGGCCAGGCTTACCAAAGGTCAAATTCTCAGTGATGTTTGCAATAATGAGGCGGCATCAAAACTTCCCTTTAGGTAGAGAGAGGATAATAGAGCCGCTCTGATAATTTCTACGTCTCTGACAGGCGGCTGCTGATCAATCAGATCAATTGCTCTGATGGATCCAACAAGAGAAACTGGAAAACTCTGCATGCAGAGGCAGAACGGGCCACTGGGAACACTGGGGACATACTTGGGACAACCAGTTCTTACTGGTTTTCATCCAGTAAGAACTGGCTGAAACCGCTTTGTGTCACCAAATTATTGTGAATAATTAAACGCAGAACGTAGCATCAGAACCCGGAGCATCAGAACCCGGAGCCGACTCACCCCGGGGACGAAGGTCAGGACGTTGTACTTCTGGTTCTTGATGCCGTTCTTTGGGAACTTTTCTTCGCATTTCTCCGGCCGGCCGAGCCAAACGGTGCGAGCCTTCATCTCCTTCTTCCTCCGACAGACATGAGCCAGGCAGTGGCAGCAGCTGGGGAGGAAGACAGGATATGACATCATCATCACCACCCTCTGTGGGTTTTGTCCGTTATCCTGCCTTCAGTTAGTTTTGCAGATGATGCGATGTTTTCCCTCCGCTGCTCTTTCATCACCTCAGTGTTTGTGTTTCTATGCTTTCAGATCAAACTGCTGCTCCCCTCAGTGAACTTTGACCTCTCTCTGGTTCATGTTGGGCAGACCCAGCAGTGGCTTTGGATCGGTCCTGTATGCTAGAGACAGTCAGCAGCAGAGTTTCTCCACACCTTTAAAAAGTGAGTGACTTTGCTTCAACCTGTTAATGACGGCACGGGGTTTATCTCCATATCTGATACAAAATGCAAACATGGGGGTGGAGGGGGCACCTGGGACAGAGGGAGGGCGGTGGGGGGGGGGGGCAGTGTCGCTGTGTGCCGTCATGCTGAGCGACTTTTGGCTTTTCCACTTTTTGAGCAAGTTGGCAAAACATAAAGCTAAATAAATGAACTCTGGTAAAAAGTCATGTTTGCATTGGCCTCCATGTTTTCTGCCTCTCTACCCCCCAGCACCCCCCACCCCCCGTTCAGGTTCATAAGAGCCATTATTTGAGCAAATGAATGCCATTTAAATAATAAGGCGCTTGAACAGTCGGGGCTTATTCACTGTGAATTATTTGGGTTTTATAATCCTTCACTCTGCAAACTGAAAATTACTGGAAAGCATCAAACTGCTCAGCTGTGAAAAATCCCATTTGTTCATGGGGTTGGGGGTGTGGGGGGCAGTACACAGCTTCAATGAAGAGCCCCCCAACAGTAAACTGAAACATGGCGACACGTTTGTTCCCCTGAGAGTTTAGGCCATGACAAACGCTGCTGCTGGCGTCTGCAGAGGACGACGGAACGAGGAAGAGTCCAGCTGAGGAAGACTCCGGATCCGTCTGACCCCAGAGCCTTTTTGCGCGTCGAGGAGCTCAGTCAAAGCCCGATCTTATCCTCTCTTTCATGCACGACTAGCAGAGCGTTGTGCGGGGGTCTGAAGCCCGACACTGACTCCTGCGTTTCTGTGCCATGTTCATGTTTAACTCCTCTGCAGCTCCTGCAGTTGCTGACTTGGTAACAAGAACAATAAGACTGAAGAAAATAGAGGAGACATAAAAAGAAGGTAGTTAAAGCAAAATTAAACGACAATTAAAAACACAGCTGAAGAAAAGAAAGTTAAATATTTTGCTGCAGCGAGAGACGTTGCAGCACTGAAAACTCAGGCCGGTATTAATATTGCTGACCTGACCGGTATTTACCAATTATTTTATAAACCTTCCAACATAAAAAAGACAAGAATCACTGAAATCACTGCATCAGTTAAACCCACAATCCTGACCTGCAGCACCGACTCTGATCTGGTTCCTGACCAGGTTTGTTTTTTTATCCATCACAGCTGAACTGATCGATAGCAGAATGAACCGTTAGCATGGTGCTAACCCAGACTGGCTGCTGGGTTAGCACTGGGAGCAGCAGAGTGAACCGTTAGCATGGTGCTAACCCAGACTGGCTGCTGGGTTAGCACTGGGAGCAGCAGAGTGAACCGTTAGCATGGTGCTAACCCAGACTGGGTGCTGGGTTAGCACTGGGAGCAGCAGAGTGAACCGTTAGCATGGTGCTAACCCAGACTGGGTGCTGGGTTAGCACTGGGAGCAGCAGAGTGAACCGTTAGCATGGTGCTAACCCAGACTGGCTGCTGGGTTAGCACTGGGAGCAGCAGAGTGAACCGTTAGCATGGTGCTAACCCAGACTGGGTGCTGGGTTAGCACTGGGAGCAGCAGAGTGAACCGTTAGCATGGTGCTAACCCAGACTGGCTGCTGGGTTAGCACTGGGAGCAGCAGAGTGAACCGTTAGCATGGTGCTAACCCAAACTGGCTGCTGGGTTAGCACTGGGAGCAGCAGAGTGAACCGTTAGCATGGTGCTAACCCAGACTGGGTGCTGGGTTAGCACTGGGAGCAGCAGAGTGAACCGTTAGCATGGTGCTAACCCAGACTGGCTGCTGGGTTAGCACTGGGAGCAGCAGAGTGAACCGTTAGCATGGTGCTAACCCAGACTGGGTGCTGGGTTAGCACTGGGAGCAGCAGAGTGAACCGTTAGCATGGTGCTAACCCAGACTGGCTGCTGGGTTAGCACTGGGAGCAGCAGAGTGAACCGTTAGCATGGTGCTAACCCAAACTGGCTGCTGGGTTAGCACTGGGAGCAGCAGAGTGAACCGTTAGCATGGTGCTAACCCAGACTGGCTGCTGCAGGTGGGTCTGTGGATCAGCTCACCTGGTGCAGAGGACCTCCCAGCCTCCCAGCAGGAACCAGCCCAGGCCCAGGCGCCGCTGGCCCCGCCTGGCGCGCGGCAGCGTCTGGTAGTCGCTCTCGTCGTTCTCGAAGCCTTCCTCGGACATCATCAGGGGCATCTCGTCCAGGTTGGACGGCTCATCTTCTAGAGAAAATCTGAAAGAAAGGAGGTGAGGAAGACATTTATCTAGATGGCTGAGCTCATGGTGAACAGGATCGACCTTTGACCCCACAGGACACTTCCTGCAGTCTCAGATGTCAACATCAGTTGACAAAAACAATGAAAGCTACAGTGAAAAGGTCTGCTGGAGATTTAGCCACCATCTTTAAACATGCCTGATATTATAGTGGAGGATTGGCTCCTCCCACCAACCAGAACCAGAACCAGAACCCAGTTTACTGAGGCAGATGCCCAGAATACTTTCTAGACTACGATTAAAACGCTCCTTTCTGATAAAGCTGATGGCTCAGCTGGGGTCATCCTAGGCTGTCTATGTAGTCATGATGCTCCCGGCTGCTGCAGGACAAACTGACCACTGCTGTGCTAGGTTTCCTTACATAGAACAACAAATGGGTCCGACAAAACCAGAACCATGAGGTGGTCAACCAGGAGCCCCGCCCCCTTTTACTCTTCACCATTCAAATTCAAAAATAGTTTATTACATTATAATTAATTCATCATCACATCGTCCCAGCAGTCTTGTCCTTAACCAGGTCCAGCTCTGCAAATCCCCACTTAGGCGGCCATCTTGTTTCTAAAGATGGGACTCATTGGCCCGGTCCAGTGCTCAGCGCCCTGCGCCCCTATGAAGTGTGGACTCAGTCAAAGTCACCTCAGGGTTCAGAACGGGTTGTAACGTCACATCCAAAATGGCGGACTGATCACTGTTTAGGCTTTCTGCTGCTAAAAAGATCAACTACAACAAAACAGATTATTTTAAATGTACAGTAAAGGTATTTCTGTTGGAGAAATGTGTTTTGTTGTGACTTGTTGAATTCAGAAAATTCAATATAATCCCTCATGTTCAGTGAAACCAAAATTATTTAAAAATGTATTTTATTCTATTTATTTTTGCAACAGACAGCTCAATCTGTGAACTTATTTCATATTTCCAAGATGGCAAAAAATATGCATTAAAATGTTCTAATAATTTACTAATAGAGACACGATTTTACTCATTAAACCATCTGTTTATGCAGCTAAAAGTTAGCTTGGTGTAATGTGGAGCTAACACAGATCAAGTTCAGGGAAACATACGGCAAATATGAAAAATAAAACAAATGAAAAGACTAATGGAACTAAAATGTCCTTTTTAATAGAAACTATGAATGTTGTCACTATGAAACAAAAATGTTGCAATAATTCATCAGGAGCTCCAACATCAGTTTATTGTCCTCTAGACCAGAGGATTACAAATGGCTGTCTGGTTGAACGAGGTGTGTGAGGGGGGAGGGGGGAGGAGAGGATTCTTAGAGACTCCCTGTCTCTAAAAACAGGAGGGGGCGGGGGGCGACTTTTTGTGGGGCAAATGAATGTACATAGCTGGACATAGACAACACCATTAGCCTACAGGCTACTTGTTAGGCTTCAGGTGCTGTATTGATATTAGCTAGTCGTCTGTTAGCTAACATTACCTGCATCCAGCAGCTTCACTCACCTCAGTCTGTTAGTTTGGGGGAAAAACTGAAAAGTTCTTTGTGTTTTGCTGCCATGATTCTAACACACCTGAGCAGCAGCAGGTCTCCTTCACTAGCGCTCATGTTGCGTTTAAAGGCGGCTCGGAAAAACAGGTTACCACATGTTAGCAACGGATTAAACAGTTTTAACTGCTGATAAAAGTGACAGAGGACACAGATATGGAAGTGTGGAAGCCTCTACTGTATCAAACTGACATAGTAATAACAGAGAGTTGGCCATTCTAAGGTAAAAACCCAGCGCATACAGCGTTCATGTTTTTTTTGTTTTTATTATCCTGACGGCTTCCCGCTCCCCCCCTGCAATGGCACGGCGACCCCCCTAGGGGGCGCCCCACAGTTTGGGAACCCCTGATGTAGACTGAGAAGAAAACATTTATTTAAAATTCATGATAAGAACCAAGCAGCTTTCTATTCCCCTGCCACTAAAACTTAAGTTATTAATTTCATAATAATGTGTAAAGTTTTCCCTGTAATGACTTTCTGCAGAAGAAATTCTAAATAAATTCCAATTCCTGCATTTTATGACAGATTTTGAGACAATAAACAGTTTTCAGTTGCAATTTCATGAATGTTTTTAGAAAGATTTTCAGTGGATATTTTACAAGAAATCTATCCCATCTCTTGTTTTAACATAATAAAATTTGGTCTTCTAGCAGGGATGAAGAATTAAACTAAGATACATTTAATCCTCTGGCTAAGTTAAAGATCATTTTTATAGTGAAATTATTTTATTTTAGAGAGTGCTGAAATAAAATCACAAAAGCCCGATCTTTATACCAATATGTTAATGTCTCAATTTAAGATCTGAAATTTGTTTTGCATTTGTGATGTTTTGTTTTACTTTCCTCAGTTAGTTTGTGATTATTCTTTTTATTCTGCTCATTTTATCATATCAAACTTTATTACTAATGTGCCTTGTCATATTTTATTTTAATTTTCTCTAAAGATGGAAAAAACATCAAAACATTGCCATAAATCCACGTTTTAACTCAAGACGTCACATGCAGCAATGAATTGTGGGTAATACACTTTGCCAAAGACCGTAAAAATGGGTAAGGGTGGAAAAAGGACCCAAAATGGGCGAAGAGCAGATGAGGAGAATGAGGGACACACTGTGACCTTTAACCTCCAACATGAAGGAGCATCTGAAGAAGGAACGAGGGAGGGAGAGGACCCGGACTTTGTCTTTCAGCCGTTCCAAGCAGCCGTACTGATTCAGTGACCTTTGACCTGCTAACTGAGGCAGAGGTGGAAGTCTGGGTTTATAGTCATTTCTCTGAGCTTCACACTTTGACCTCTGACCTCGGGCTAAACTCAGTGTGAAGGTTGGTAACTGATGACATGTTTTCCTCTGGAGAATGATGGACCTCAAATGATCTGGAGATGACCTTTGACCTTTCCCAGGTTAATGGACAGCAACAGCTGCCATTCTGAGGTCATTGCTGGTTTGTTCCACCCTGGCTGTGCTAACACTGAAGCTAAACTAGCTTTAACGTTTAATAACAAAGAGAGAACTGAGGCTGATTTAGTCTCTACGTCCCCATAACATTTTAAACAGGTTTATGATTCAGAACAAAAATAAAATCAATTTAAAAAACATCTCTCTACACAATGTGACAGACATGACGTCATACCAGAACCGATCATGTGACCTGATATGGAAAAGCCCAAACAAGCTGAGACGAACCTCTCCTGAGCAAAGTTCTATCCAGTTCATGATTCTGCTGCCTTGCAACAATAAATTCAGAATAAATAATAATAACAAACATCGATTTCAGTGGTTCTGGTGCTGTACAATCAGAACCCATGTCCGGTTCCGGGTGCTTTAATGAAGCCATCACAGCTGCAGAAACAGAACCGAGGTTCTGGACCCGATAAATATTCCTTTCTTCACGCCGAGACCCTGAGCCCGTCCCCGTCCCCGTTACGCACCTGGAAAGCCTGGCTGAACTGTAGTTCGCGGTTCTCCTGGAGCTTTTCCGAACCGGATTTAACGGGATGCTGTCAGCCATGTTGGCTGGGTTAGAGCGTCATGACGTCACCTAAAAGCGTTCTACCAGCGACCCCTTCACGATGACTCGGAATTATCAGGAAGGACCAAAAGCGAAACCTTCTCTTAATATGAAATACAGTTTGTAGCGAGAAAACATGACTTTGAATCTAAACATTAGATTACAAATAAAACGCGTTTCAGGTAATTTACACATTATTTCTCCAGGTCTTACTGTCGAAGTCCATCTCCTTTACGACAAGGCAGCTTTATTTATATAGCACATTTCAGCCACCGGCAATTCAAAGTGCTTACAAAAAAGTTAAAAACAACATATAACAACAATGAAGAAAAAAAATCAAACTGATTAAAAATAGACAGATTAATTATAAAAAGTTGTAAATATTATGTTAAGTGAAGAAAAGTATATATTTTAAAATTTTAAGAGTAACCAGCTGCAAATAAAAAGGTTTTTAACCTTGTTTTAAATAAAGTCACAGGGGGAGCAGGAAGTTTATTCCAGAGTGTTGGAGCACAAAAACTGAAAGCTGCTTCAGGATGTTTAGTTCTGACTCTGAATAATTAATAGGTTTGATTCTGATGATCTTAAAGATCTGAGTGTTATACACAGTTGAAGAAGATCAGAAATGTACTCTGGGCTTTGATTGTGTAGAGCTTTGTAAACCATTAATGAGATTTTAAATCCTCTTCTTTGAGAAACAGGATGCAGTGCAGGATGTCAGAACTGGACTGATGTGCTGATCTCTGTTTTAGTCAGGCTTCTTGCAGCAGGATCTGGACAAGCTGGAGCTGTCTCATTGATGTTTTTGATAATCCAGTAAAAATGACGTTGCAATAATCAAGTCTACTAATCCTCCCCTCCAGGATGTTAGCAGGACCTCAACCCGCGGGGGCGCACCAAGGGTTGGGGTGGTCCTCAGTAAGTGGTGCCAGGGGCGACTTCAGGATATTACGAACAAAACTATCATTGTACTTGATCCACACGAACGTAGCCGCATCCCCAACACGCATAACCCGCACAAATATCATACAGGGATCTGATCCACACGCACATACACACTTATGCCTGCATAGCCTACTTTTTATATTTTGGAGACAAATTACAGTAAATAATTATTTACTGTAATGTGTGTGTGTGTGTGTGCGCACACACAGATGCACAGTGAGTTCAGCCGTACAGCTGCAGGCGGTACTGAGTGAAGCAGATATGCCAGTGGTCTGATGCTGCTAACCAGCGGCTGAGAAAATGTTGGCAACATAACAAACTGGTAACTGAACCGATTCCTTAACTGGTAACTGAACCGATTCCTTAACTGGTAACTGAACCGATTCCTTAACTGGTAACTGAACCGATTCCTTAACTGGTAACTGAACTGATTTCTTAACTAGTAACATTTCTTGCCAACTGCCTTCCTAAATTCACACCACCACCGTGTCTCAGCTGATTTGAGGTGTTTGGGCTAAATTGATGTTTGGTTTTCCTCCCAGTATTTTACCATGTCATTACTATTGTCTCATTTATAACCAAGACAAGTTTCTGATTTTATATTAATAATATAAAAGCATCTGGCTCCCACACATAACCAAGCCAGGAACTAGACCCTAAGAATCTGATGTGAAGAGTCAAAACCAGTTTTTGTTATTTGCTAAATAAAAGGGATTAGATACTTTGTGGAGAGAATATTATTTCTCAGTTACTCATTTGGTCTTGCAGTGGTTTCTGGAGTGCAGCATTTCAGTCCCAGCTCAGCAGAATTAGGAGAACAGAACCAGTTTGTTTACTTGTTTATGCATTGTTCCTAAAATCTGAACCCAGAAAGGAAAACAGCAAATATAGATCAAATGTGAGTGGTAACATAACCAAACTATATTTTCCTTTGTATGATTACAGCTAGGACTGGTTCGTTCACAAGGATACTAAATACAGATTTACATTTAAAATTCAAAACATTTCAAGGGTCATTGTCAAAGGACAAATTTCAAGTTTTGAGATTTTCATCCTGTGAGACGTTCAGTGTTCCTGTGGACCCCAAGGCAGCAGTGCTCCCATATGCCTTGGGCTGGCTCTTCTCCTGTTTAGCCTTTCAACTCTTGCTGAAGCAGCGAGAGCATTGCTCAGTCCTTCACAGCGACACACTGACACAACCTCACTGTCCTGTTTCTGGAAGCTGAAGTACCCAGAGAGAACTCACGCAGGCACACGGACGACCTGCAGACTGCATGCCAATAGACGGGACGGGTTCCAAACCCAGAACCTTCTTGCTGCAGTGCTCGTGTCTGCATCACCGTTCAAACCATCCAGAGCTCAAATCTGCTGGAATGGGATGAGAGAGTCTGTCTGCTCTCTGATTGGTCAGAAACCAGGAAGGATATTTATGATTGGATGAAGAAACTGGCAGAAGGTTCTGAATGTTCCACCAGGTCAAAACCATCATCACTCTAAGTTAAGGATTCTGTGAGAAAAATCAGAAACTTAGATTACAGAAAAACTAGTGAAGGACCAGAATGATAACTGGGTCAGGAAAAATCCAACTTACTCTGACCCAGTTAGATGCTGAATGGTGGTTCTGGTCCAAACAGGACTGGGATTATCACCCTGACACCTCAATCAAGCACATTTTATAAACTGCTGAGTCTTTTTTACACCTGCTTTTTCTGTACCAGAAGAATTGAAGTGATGTTGAACTTCATATTTGGTTTCTGATGCAGGGATCATAGCAACATTTTCTCACTTACCCTGCTTGTTAAATGATAAGATGGCTCTGAAATTGTAACTTTTGGCTGTTTTTCTGCTCAGCTCTTGTGTAAATTAAATGGTTTTAAATAGTGGGAAACGAAAAGGGTTTCAGTTTGTCAGAGTGAGCTTTAGGAATGGACAGACGCAGTGTTAATGTTTTTATTCATTTCAGACTCAGAGACAGTCTCATCATAAAGTGAACAACAGATGTGTTTGAATGCAGTGTGTGCTTTGCACCAGCCAGCTGAGCAGCAGTGTGCAGCTCTGAAGGGATTCTCAGGAACAACCTGAACGTCTTTCCTCCGCTGCATGACTGCAGCGCATTCTGCTCTGAAACCAAGTCTTTAAAAGATGATGGACAAAAGTTTTAATGTTTAGAATAATTTGCATAAGAGTTTTTTTCAGCACTCAGTTCATTTTTAATTGATTCCAATTTCTTTTCCGTCGTCAATCAGCATGGAAAAGTGCCGGTTGCTTCCCAGGTCGATTCCGGTCCCGTTGAGTCCAGCAATCGGGCCGGCGATGCTCAGAGGGTGGAGCTGAGCAACGCGTCGATTCTGGATCACAGAGATCTCATTGCTCTTCATGGCCAGGCTGCTGGTGATCGCCGTGGCGTAGCGGTTCCAGAACCCCGAGTCCACGGCCCGGTTCGCCAGGTCCTTCTGCAGCACCAGGGCCTCTCCGCTCAGCAGCGCCAGCGGATTCTCCAGCGACAGCCGGCGGCCCCTCCGGGCCGGGCCGCCGCTCCACACGTGGGTCCCCATGTGGACCTGAGGAGGACGGAGGGTCAGTGAACACATCGTCCAGAGAACTGCAACTGATGTTCATCCAACCATCCATCCATCTGCATCCAATAAATGTGTTGACTTGATGAGAAGAAATCTATTTCACCTAACTGTTCTATTATTTATCATTTTGGATGTGTTTTTATGCATCTACACTTTCAATATATTTGGGTAAAAATCTTTGGATTAAATTTTTCTGATATTTAAAAATTTTCTTTTCATATTTTTAGCCTTTTCTCTGAGACAGTGAGCTGTAAATTAGATCTGATTGGTTCAGAGCAAAAATAAGAAGGACAGAAGAAACAAAATAGGAAAACGGTCAAGTTTGGAAACAAAGGAAAGAGAATAAACAAAACTAAGGAAAAAAAGTCTGGTGTAGATTGATATTTAACAACAATTTATATTGGAAAATGCAAATTTAAAAAAAATGTAAACAGGTTTTCCTGGAAAACTTAGTAAACTAACAAAAGGTGAGAGACTTTCCCTCAGTTACAGTAATGCTGCTGCACATTATATGGTGCGTTCACACTAAACGCGTTTCGCGCCTCTGGTTTACATTCAAAGTGTCATGTGGTGGTGAGAATGAGCGCCGAGACCCAGATGATGATGATGATGAAGATGATTTAATAAAGAGAGCTCAAACACAGTCCAACACAGGCGGCAGGCAGAGAGTTACCACACAGCTGAAAAAACTGAGGACTGAATAAGTGAGCCAAACCAACACACGACTTTACAGTTTGACTGTGACGGCAGACAGACGACAAATGACGTTAGATGAGGATCTGACGAGGAACACAGACAACAGGTGGGACTAAATACACAGGGAGGGTAATCAAGGAATGAGACACACCTGGGAAGCAATCAACGGGGAAGAAGCAGAAACAGAGACTCAGGACAGAAACTGAACACAGAAAAACTTTAAAATAAATACACATAAACATGGATCATGACACAAAGTAAACCAGAGGCGCGTTGCGACGCGTTTCGCGCATCAAGCGCGATTTGAAGCATTTGGGGCATTTGACACATCAAGGATTTCCAAGGTGTCCGACAAATAGGCTGCACTGGCAATGGAAAAGAATGGCTAGAGCGATTTTTACGCATCTGACGCGCCCTCGACGCGCTTACAGATAGACTTTGAATGTAAAGCAGACGCACGAAATGCGTTTGGTGTGAACGCACCAATAGAGTTTCAACAGAGTTAACTAAGTTTCTGACAGGACGGCATACCTTCAGGTTGCCCTTCGTGGTGAATGCTCTCCCGCAGACAGAGCAGACGAACGGTTTCTCTCCGGTGTGCGTGCGCTCGTGGATCTGCAAGGCGCTGGCCGATGAGAAGTTTTTCCCACAGGCATTGCAGTTGTGCTGTTTGGGCATCCGCCGGGGAAGACCGAGCAGAGAGGCGGCCATCATGCTGTTCAGCTGAGTCTGACCGCTCACTTCAGCTTTAATGGAACCGGAGGACGAGCAGTGGATCAGGTTGGAGACGCTCTGATCTGTAGCTGAAAGCACAGAGCAAACAGTGAGAAGGTGCAGCGTTTTCAGGATGTTGACATCAAGACATGTGACTTTAGTTTTACCTCTGTCTCGGCTCAGCTGGAAGGACACGCTGTACTGACTCTTGTCCTTCAGCCAGGCTTTGCTTGGATCTGGTGCTGATGTTGGAGACTGCTCTCTCTTCTCTGGAGCAGTCAGAAGCTCCTCCGGCTTGCTAGTGTCAGTGGTCTGGAGGAGACTGATTGCCAGGCCTTCAGAGACACTTTGAGGAAGAGATGTTGGTGCATGTGGAGAACAGGAGGATTCAGATGCATGGGGGCTGTTTTCCATAGTTTTCTCTGATGAAGCACCATCAGCACTCAGCAGGCTGCTGTTTCCATCTAAAAGCATTTTCTCAGTGAAGCAGTGGTTCGAACCCACTGAGGTGTCAACCGTCCTCGGTTGGTTGTTCAGGGCTGCTGCACCTAACAGTACGGACACAGACTTTAAAGGAGATCTGCAGTCAACAATGAAGGATTTAGGTAGATTAATATCCTCCTCCATGTTTTCTACCTCCTCTTCCTCATCGTCCATGGAGAAGTCATCAGTGAGTTCATTGCCGTTACTACTGAGACTTTCGTAGCTGTCCATGTCCTGCAGTCTCTCCATCGTGGCCGTGTCGGGTATCTGGCCATCCATGTGCAGACGGATGTGCTGTTGCAAAGCCACTGCATTGGTGAACTTCTTCTCACAGATTGGGCATGAGTGCTGGACCTGAACTGGAGGGGTTTCTCTGTGGACAGTCACATGTGTCTTCAGGTTCCCTTTGGTGGTGAAACCCCGGCTGCATGCTTTGCACTTGAAGGGCCTCTCGCCAGTGTGGACTCGGTAGTGCATCCTGAGCGCGCTCTGACAGCTGAGGATGCGGTGGCACAAAATGCACTGGTTGGGGTCGCTGACTTTTTTGTCGATGTTCTCCACCAGTTGCTGAAGCTTCGAGGTTTCAGAAGTTTGCAGAGAATCTGTGAAGTGTAAGACAGGCGGAGAACTGGAGGCAAAAGATGCTGAGGTGTTGAGTTCTGGTGTGTTGGCCCGGCTGGGTATCTCACCAACTGGGTCAGCCCTCGGTGACCGAGTGTGGCTTTGAGGCAGCTGGGCTTCATCTGTTTTCAGTATTTTGGAGGCATCAGTTTGTGGAACAGGAGAGAAACTGGCCTGGATGCCTTGCTGGTTTGGTGGATCAGACACACATTCACCAGGAGCTGCCTGGTAGGGAGACTTAACTAATGCTGGTACATTTACTGGGTCAGTAGAACCTCCAACTCTAGGGATAGTGGAGGAAAGTGGGAGAGCTAGAGTGGCGGGAAGAGTTGCTACCAATGGCTTGCTGTCCAACCACGAGGAGACAGGTTTTTCTGGAGTGACAGACATACCGTAGGGAATCCCAGAGCTGGTTGGCACATTGTCCAGATACTCTGGCACAGGGAAAGGGTTCATCTGGACAGTAGGATACTTATCTTTGTGCCTCTGGAAGTGCACCTTTAGGTTCCCCTTGGTGGAGAAGCGGTTGCCGCAGATGTTACATTTGAAGGGCCGCTCCCCTGTATGGGAGCGCAGGTGGATCTGCAGCGCACTGTCGCTACCAAACACTTTGGCACAGAACCGACATTTATGCTTGAAAAAGGGTTCCTCTGCGCTGGCCTTTGCTTCAAACAGAGACAGGTTGGAAAGTTTGCCTTTCCGCTGCTTGATGAGAGCTGACAGGGGGTCAAGTGCGTTGGCTGTGGCTGCAATGCTGGCCAGGGGGTTGGGGAAGATGACGCCACTGGGAGGGCTCTGAGGTAGAAACGGCAGGCTGGAGGAAGAGCTGAGTAGGCCAGCCTGTGGCAGACAGCCGGAGGAGCTACTGATGCTGCTGGAGTCACTGCAGGAAGGAAGCAGCATGCTACTGCAAATGGGAGGGGGGGAGCTTTCTGGGGATGAGGACATCAAGGCGGACTTTCCACAGAAAGAGCGTGAGGGGAGACTTTGTGGCTTTTCAAGCACAGCAGGTAAAGACACAGGAGTCTGTCCATTAATGGAGGAGGGCATGGTTCCTGACCGAGGCAGGTTAGGAGGAGGGATGACTCCTAGGTTGGAGTCCAGAGTCACGGGCCTGGAAGCAGGGTTTAATGCTGCTTGTGTCGGCTGAGGCTTCATGACAGCGACCTGGCTGCAGATCTGCTCGATGAGCTGCAGCTGACGGACCTGTTGCTGCTGCAAAGCCAGCAGGTGCTCCAGGATTACAGGGATAGCTGCTGAAGTGGCCTTCTCACCCAGACTGCTGCTCTTCATCCCCTGGGAGAACTGGGCCACAGCCACCCTGGTGCTGTGGAGGATCTCCAGCGTGACGTTGGTCCCCGGCATCCTGCCGGCTGCAGACGCTTGAGAGGAGTCAGGAAGAGGGGGGCTGGGCGCCTCCAGATCCAGATCTTCATCCCAATCCCTCCTTTCTTCTAATTGGTCCAGACTGTCATTGTCATTGGTCAGCTCGAAGGTGGCATCCATGGACTCTGCCGCTGAGGAGTTGCTGGACGCTACGCTGGGAAGCGGGGACCCCTCGACTGGAGAATCCTCAGGAAGATCGTCCTTCACCACCAGCACCATTGGCTCCTCTGTGCAGACTCCCTGATGCCTCATCAGTTCAGTCCAGGTGAAGAACTGAGCACAACACCTGGCGCAGATGTGCGTCTCCTCACTTCTTCTGCTTCCTGCTCCAACCTCCACAGTTAGGCCGACAGCTACTGGGAGGAAACACAGGAGTCAGGGAGGAAAAACTCATCATTCAAAATCATTTCTTCACCTTTTCATTTTTATCTTTCAGGTCCATCCATACTGAGGCTCCTAACCCAGCACTGTTTAAGTTACTGAGGTTTGAGGTCAGTTTGAGATAGACACCTGAAGAGGTGAGGAATATTAGCTGGTTTGGATTCTTTCACATCACAGGAGATTTCTGGAGTCAGAAAACCCAATCAGATCTACCTCCACATTGGGCCTAACTACACAGAACCTGAAGACTGTAGTTTTGTTGAAAAGCAGAGATTGAAGCTCCAGTTCAGGAAGCTGCTGTGCTTCACCTTCCCTTCTTTATCTGTCATGTTGGCTGGACAACATTTTGAATCTACACTTTAATATCATCTGACCTTCCATCATTACCTGATAAATTATCATGGATAAAAATTAACTAACATATTTATATCCACATATCTCTATGATATTTATGAACATAGACAAAAAGATCCTGAAACCCTCAATGTTTCCATGTGAACTGCAAATATCCAAATTTTTAGTCAGGCATGTGTCTATTTTGCTGGGTGACCACATGCAGTCACTATTTGTAGTTTATATTCCAGCCCATTCTTTGGCAAATCCTCCAGGCTCCTTCAGATTTGATGGTTTTCTCCCATAAACCCTGGACTTTGGTGTAATTCACAGATTTTCAATAGGATTCAGGGCTTTGTGTAGGCCAGTCAGTAATGTTCACCCTGGTTTTCTACAGACAGCTCTTCACCGGGATTGATGGATGTTTTGGGTTGTTGTCATCTAAAACATCCAACATGTTTTGGGTGTTTTGGATGGTTGCCATGTTGGATGGTTGTCATAATGGATGGTTGCCATGTTGGATGTTTGTCATAATGGATGGTTGCCATGTTGGATGTTTGTCATAGTGGATGGTTGCCATGTTGGATGTTTGTCATAATGGATGGTTGCCATGTTGGATGGTGTGTCATAACGGATGGTTGCCATGTTGGGTGGTTTGTCATAATGGATGGTTGTCATAATGGATGGTTGCCATGTTGGGTGGTGTGTTATAACGGATGGTTGCCATGTTGGGTGGTTTGTCATGTTGGATGGTTGTCATAATGGATGGTTGCCATGTTGGGTGGTGTGTTATAATGGATGGTTGCCATGTTGGGTGGTTTGTCATGTTGGATGGTTGTCATAATGGATGGTTGCCATGTTGGGTGGTTTGTCATAATGGATGGTTGCCATGTTGGATGGTTGCCATGTTGGATGGTTGTCATAATGGATGGTTGCCATGTTGGGTGGTTTGTCATAATGGATGGTTGCCATGTTGGATGGTTGTCATAATGGATGGTTGCCATGTTGGGTGGTTTGTCATAATGGATGGTTCCCATGTTGGGTGGTTTGTCATGTTGGATGGTTGTCATAATGGATGGTTGCCATGTTGGGTGGTTTGTCATAATGGATGGTTGCCATGTTGGATGGTTGCCATGTTGGATGGTTGTCATAATGGATGGTTGCCATGTTGGGTGGTTTGTCATAATGGATGGTTGCCATGTTGGATGGTTGTCATAATGGATGGTTGCCATGTTGGGTGGTTTGTCATAATGGATGGTTGCCATGTTGGATGGTTGTCATAATGGATGGTTGCCATGTTGGGTGGTTTGTCATAATGGATGGTTGCCATGTTGGATGGTTGTCATAATGGATGGTTGCCATGTTGGGTGGTGTGTTATAATGGATGGTTGCCATGTTGGGTGGTTTGTCATAATGGATGGTTGCCATGTTGGATGGTTGCCATGTTGGATGGTTGTCATAATGGATGGTTGCCATGTTGGATGGTTGCCATGTTGGATGGTTGTCATAATGGATGGTTGCCATGTTGGATGGTTGCCATGTTGGATGGTTGTCATAATGGATGGTTGCCATGTTGCCATGAGCAGATTCAAGTTTGCTGCTGACGTTTTGAAGTTTCCTTTCAAATATTTGCATGTCCTTCTTTCTTTATCACTCCTTCAGCCTTGTTGAGGTTCCCAGTATCCCCATAGGATGATACTTCCACCTCCATGTTTGACTGTGTTCTTTGGGGTAAGCCCCGTCCCTTCTTTGTCCCGACTCTAGAGCTGTGCTGTGGTCTGGTCTGAGCAAAGCACAAGCCTCAGTTTGCAGTCTTTCTCCAGGTTTCCCGGCGTCTTTCCGTCTGGCTTCATGGCTTCTCCACTGCAGAAGAAAAGTTTCTGTTGGCCAGTCCATTTCTGCAAAGGCTCTAGAGCCTTCCTGATTGGACACAACAGTTCCTGGTGGATGTAATTATGACACATCTCTCACTAGTTTTCTTTCCAGAGTCGCCTCCTCCCCCTGCCAGTCTGGTTGAGTACTGTGTGGCTCTGAATTTCTAGATGATGCTTTTCTCTCCACTGCTCGACTCTTGAAAACGCTGCGATAACTTTGTATATCTTTCTGCTGCTTTGTGATCATGAACAATTCTTTCTCTCAAGTTCAAGTTGGATTCTTTTGCTTCTGACATGATGCTCTCTCAAGTAACAGCCCAAAATCTTAATGAGGATTTTATATTGTGTATAAATGTAAGACAACCATTGATTGATTGATTGATTGATTATAATCTGCGAGCTTTACCCCATGAAAGAACATGCTTTGGCTAAATGAAATGTCAGTTCTTAAGGGTGCTAATATTTTTGATGGTTGTATTTTTTTGACTTTTGTTAAAGAATTTCACAAAATAAAAACTAAGATGTCTGGAAGAGCTGTACTGAAAAATCATTTATCTGTTTAATGGCACCTGAGAAATATTTGAAAATGATTTTTAAAATATATAGAGAAACTAATAATAATGAGCTCGACTGTATATTCAGATTGTTGCAGTGGTCTCACGGATTCTGACTCATTTCAAAGACAAATCAGAACTTTGTGGTGAATCTTTGCGTCGTTTTAACATGTAAGTGCAAAAATTTAGTGTAGATGTTCCAGTTTGTCATCAAAATGCTTCAAGCTGCAAATGACCAGGAAACAAGAAATATGAAAAAACATTTTCTGGAGGACATGATCTGATTTTTCTACTTTCATTAACTTATTTTCATTCTTATTAAAGAGAAAAAGAAGTTCTGCATATTTTACAGCTGACCTAACTGTCATGTATGTTAAGTTATGATTTTATTCAATTTGTCTTAGTTGCACAGAGTAGAATTTTTTTCAAACTTGACATCCATCATGCAAAACTCCTGATTCACATTTATTCCTTCCAAGAAGTGAAAACCTTCCTGTTTTAAAATGTTCTGGATATTTTCAGACATTTGAAGCTGCTTCATTCTAAACCTTCAGGCAGAAACGTGTCTTTAGCTGCACAGGTGAGGTGTTGATCTGAGGTTTGTGGCCTGAGATCAACACCTGGTGACTCTTCCTTATAGTGTAGAAGTTAGGTTTTATTAAAGCTGGATGTGAAACTGAATCTAAATATTTAAACTGTAATTGTTGATCTGCTTCATTCATATCACATATATCATCTTCCCCACGTTGCACTGGTAAAAACTGCTTGTTTTAAACTTTTCATAATCAAAATCCAACATGAGCTGCTGCAGCTGTGAAGAGATCATAATAACAGCCTAGAAATGAAAACAAAAGTTTTTAAGCCACTCATGTTGATTATCAACCCCAAAAGTCAATGGAGTTAGCTGACATCCCAGCATTCAGACACGTAATGAAATTTCAAGCTTTGCATTGATTTTCTGTGCATTTACATAACTCAGTGTGCAGTTTGGACAAACATTGGGATGGTGTCAATAAAGCTGCAGATTTAAGTCTTTGTGCTGGTCCAAAACAACGCGCCGCCTGCTTTTCAGAACCCGGACCATCTCAGTCATTTCTTTCATTCCCAGAGTTCCGGTTCTGCACCAGGAGCAACTTGAGCGGTTTTGAGTCTGCAAATGTTTTACTCCTTTAGACACCAGAAGGCCATCAGTTGAAAATGAAAGAGGAAAAAGTCCCAAGCGAAGCCTGCAGATCTGTTCAATTTCAGCATCTTCATCTCATTTTGTCAATTATTCCTGCAGCTGATTTTTGATGATTTATGCCAAGATTTCATCATTTCAGTGTTGCATCTGTTCAGGAGTTGCTCCATTAGGAAACAGACAACAGAGCAGATGGGAAGATTATTGCTTCATGTTCTGCAACTTCAGAAATGATGGTTTAGAAAAATGAGGTCAAAATATGAGAGACATGCAGTTTTCTTTAATCCTGGAAGATTTTTGGAAAATTTAGTTTTTCTTTCTGGAACAAGGTATAAAATGTGCTCTTTGGCTTAAACACTTATTAATTTAAAGTGATTTAATCTAAGTGTGTTGATGTAAAATGTAACAGCTAGTTGCTCTGTTTAGTCAGATCAGCACAGACTGAGTTTAAAATGAAGGAAAAGTAAAAAGTGACAGTTTCAGCTGTTTCCACAGCAGAGCCGAGCTGCAGCGCTAAACATCCCAGGGAATAATCAGAGCTCTGGAGTCTCCAGGTGGGTGGTCCGAACACTTCCACTGTTTCAGCTCCGCGTTTTCTCTCCACAGTTTGGGATTTATTTCCAGGGAAAACAAAGAAAAGATCAGGTTGGATTTTAGCCTTTAAATCGGTTTCCAAATATAACAGGAATTTATTTCCAACTGCTGCGGCCGGTCAGTTTAGGTCTTCTTCTTCTTCTTCTTCCTCCTCCTTTTGGCGTCAAGAGACGAGAGCCGGACATCCTGGAGCTGCAGCGCAGCGTGGGCCCCGGGCTCCAGAGGGCCACACGTCACACATACTAACTGTGTTTTGATCCGGACACGGACCGCTCCACTCCCAGGGAGAGGCGGACAAAGGTTAAGTCAGCAGGCCGAAGAGAGGCCCTCCTCTTCCTCCTCCCAGAAATAAAGATGTTAAATATGATTCTGAAAAAACCCCTGAAAAATCTGGGATTATGATCAATAAATTATAAAAACTGAACTCCAGGCCTATCAGTAAATTCATTATTATAAAACTGAATAAAGAATAAAAAAATCTGTAATTACTAGAGATAATGCCTGAAGAAGTTTACTGAAATTTAAACAGTTTGTTTCATTCAGCAAATGAATTAAATGATTTGAATAAATAATGGAATTTAATCAGATTTTTATGAATTTATACTCCAAAGATTAAAATATGATCCAGCCTCACTGAAACAGCTCCACATTAAAAAAAGTAAATTATTTAATCATTTGTAAATAGTGAGGTGTCATTATTAGCAAATTCATCTGTTTCTTAATGTAAATAGACAACAGTAGCCAAAGTCACATTTTAATTTCATTTTGCTTCAGAGAATCGTTCATTATTCAGCTGAGGAACTGAAATCAGTTTCTAGAAATAAAACATTTTTCTTTCTTCTTATTATTATTAATGACTGATTTTATTTTATTTTACAAATTAGACAAACATTTTAGAACGAAAAGAAATAAAAATGTAAAATAATGACAAAGGACTAAATGTATTATTGGTTGTCTTGGTACAATGCTGCTGTTGGAAAAAACAATGAGTTTGTCAGTTAATCGAAGAAATTAAGTTTTTTAGAAAAACTTTTTAACGTTAAGAAATAATGGGTTCTTTAGTTATTCTGACGCGTTTTGCAGTGGAAACATTTCGCATGAACGCCTGACCTCCTGCCCCGGACTCTTACCCGTCCTGCAGCGCGCTGCGCCCCGGCTCTCCTCTTCCTCCTCATCGGAGCGGAGCTGCTGCGGCTTGGCTTGCTTTCGGCGGGACATGCTGCGCGCTTCGCCGCCTCCCGCCGGAGCATGGAGCGCAGACTGGGCGCCTTCAGGGCCAGCGGGGTCGGTGAAATAGGCTGCGCGCTCGGCGGCCGCTGTGCAGATTGCGCATGTCAGGGTAATTATGATGGAGGGGGGATCATGCTTGCTGCGGCTGCAGCTGCCCTCCGGTGGGTGATTGGCTGTGGTCCATGCAGCTCACAGCACATATTGAAATGAGGGTTTGATCATAATTAGTTCACTTCCTGTCCGGTGCACAGCGGGTTTTACGCACAGCTTTGCGGGGTGCCGAACCGGGTCATTCCGAGCTGGACCCAAACTCCTCAGCAGGTCAAACCTTTGTCCTGCTCCTGGCTCCTACTGAACTTCAGCCGGATCTTCTCCTCTGAGCTGCCGGAGTTAAACGGGACGCAGCCTTCCGGACGGCTGGGTCCGGACGGTTGGGTCGGATCTCAGAACAATTCCCATCTGAAGCAGGCCGGAATCTCCTGAAACCAAGCAGGAGCTGCTGAGTAGATCAGATTTCACCTGCTGGGTGAAGAGGCGCTCAGTCCGCTGCTGGATCCCATCCCAGACTGCAGCCCGGGGGGAGTGAGGCTTCGGCGGGCCGCGCTGCCCCCGCCTCCAGGCCGTCATTAGCTCTTCGGAGGCCGGCTGCGATAGGCTGCTGGAGCCGCTGCTTCACTTCACACCAACTCCCACCATCTGCCCCCAACAGCCTGAATGCGGCCCCTCATTTACACAACTAAACGGGAAAACAATAGTAACAATAATGTCCAATCAGCAACTTTTAAATCAGGTTAATTAATTAATCAATGATATAACTACAGAGAACCCGCTGATCCACAAGGAGAACATGCAGACAGACCAGGTTGGGATTCGAACCCCAGACCTTTGCAAGGCAGCAGCGATACCAACTGCACCACTGTGCAGATCTGTAATCCGTTCAGTGATTTCTAAACAGTTTAAAGTCTGTCAGAAAAGGACTGTAGAACCAGGTGGCGTAGAACCTGGTGGTGTAGAACCAGGTGGTGTAGAACCTGGTGGTGTAGAACCAGGTGGCGTAGAACCTGGTGGTGTAGAACCAGGTGGTGTAGAACCTGGTGGTGTAGAACCAGGTGGTGTAGAACCTGGTGCCGTAGAACCAGGCGGTGTAGAACCTGGTGCTGTAGAACCAGGTGGTGTAGAACCAGGTGGCGTAGAACCTGGTGGTGTAGAACCAGGTGGCGTAGAACCTGGTGGTGTAGAACCAGGTGGTGTAGAACCGGGTGGTGTAGAACCAGGTGGTATAGAACCAGGTGGTGTAGAACCGGGTGGTGTAGAACCAGGTGGTGTAGAACCAGGTGCCGTAGAACCTGGTGGTGTAGAACCAGGTGGTGTAGAACCAGGTGCCGTAGAACCGGGTGGTGTAGAACCAGGTGGTGTAGAACCAGGTGGTGTAGAACCTGGTGCCGTAGAACCAGGTGGTGTAGAACCAGGTGATGTAGAACCAGCTGGTGTCTCTACCCTCCTGGTTCTAGTCAGGTCTCCAGCTGCAGCTTCTGGTCTGTCAGTCTGACCTGCTGCAGGAATCAGAGCCACTAAATCCTGGATGAGTTTCTCTGGTCTCAGACTTTCGTCCTCTGGGTCTGAATGTCCTGCAGCTGCTGGAAGGTCCACTGAGGAACCGGCTTCATGTGGCTCTGAGGTCAGAGGTCATCACTACTCCCAGGTTTCAGACTTCTGTCTGGTTTCAATCCACAAAAGAACGAAGGATGTTGCCTCTATGCTGGTGGGTAAAATGAGTTATAGACATATTTATGTTAAAATAATTTTTCTGCATTTAGTCTGAGAAAGTTAGAATGTGTTTAAAAAACAGAATCTTGTTCCGGTTCAGATGTGACAAAAAGATTAATAATTAAGGAGCAAAAGTTGTCAGACATCCCGACCCCTCTGGGGATGAGGGTGTACAGAAAATGGATGGATGGATGAAATTGCCAGACATAATAATTCATCTTCATTTTTATCTCACTGAATCAATATGAACACAGTCTCTGCTAATACTTCAGTGCTGGGATCCCCTTTCACTCGCTTTATTCCCAAACTTGTAATTTTGTTGCATTAAAAGATGCAGGACAGAATCAGCTGCTGATAATTGCCGTTCCTGCACCGCAGCCTGACATCGATCGCATGTCTGCTGCTCCCCTGCTGTGAGGAGATAAGGAGGTCGTCTCTCCTGCTGCCATCATTTCTTCTGACCGATCTGGTTTCTGCAGACTTATGATGAATAGCCGGAGTGTCCAGAGCTTATCTGGAAACTCGACCCTCCTTGATTCGATATCGATTCTTTGTAAAGCGTCGCCCCGCACAAATCGAACTCAAACTTCTTGTCCATGATCTCTTCCAGATGCTACACTGACTCCTGCAGCAACGCTTGATTCTCAAGACTGATTGTTGGAGAAATGAATCTGATTGGCCGAGTGACGGTGATCAGCAGAGCTTTGATTGGCTCGGTTTAGATCATGTTGATAAACTTCTTCTTCATTTTCCCAGAAGAGTGACGCTCCAACAATGCAAAAATAAGTTTGAAGACATGAGAAGTTTTATTTTCAGCAGATGGATTAAAATAATGACTGAATTATGTAAATCAGAGGCAATGAAAAGATTTGATGATGAGTTCAGTGATCATCAAACTCTGCAGAGGCTGGAAGACTTCATGCAAAAAAACTCAATTAAACCCTCAGAACAAAAACTTTAACGCACAAAGTAAAATCAGTGTTTCTATTTGAAATCATTCATTCTGTGCTGAGATCTTGGAAACAGGTTCTAGGCGTCGCATTGACCAAAGGTTTCTCTCATCAATACATTTCCTTCAATTACTTTGCAAAAGATGAAATCCTAACCTTAAAAAATCAGATAAACTAAACATTTGATTCACTTGATTGCATGAAAATTGATAACTTTGAATATTCAGCATTTTTTCATGAAGCTTTGATGAAACTCCACCAGTTTAGTGATGCGGCACTTTATATGAAAACTTAAGTTTGTGTTTAAATGTGAGACATGAATTATGCTCCACATATTTGATCATGTTGTCATGAAACAGTTTTGTGAAGATGAGGATTGAAGCGGTCAGATGAAGTGGAGAAATGTGTTTAATGAAAGAGGAACCACAGGTGAGTGACGACACAAACAGGAAGTGAAGTCAGCACACGATGCAGGACCAAGAAGGATCCAGCAGAGAACAAGAGACAGGTGGGACCAATCAGGGACTCGACAGGTGGGACCAATCAGGGACTCGACAGGTGGGACCAATCAGGGACTCGACAGGTGGGACCAATCAGGGACTCGACAGGTGGGACCAATCAGGGACTCGACAGGTGGGACCAATCAGGGAGTCCACAAGACAATTAACCATCTCACATCGTCACAAATGTTCATGTAAAAATCAGCATTTAAATCTGAGGCTTTTTGTTTTTCACATTAAAACAAGCAAACCTAAAATTATTCCCACCCCTGGCAGATTCTATAATGACAATAAAGTTTATTATCATTATTATTATTTAGATTTTCAATGATTCTGTCACTGTGGCGGGGTTCTCTTATGCTTGGACAAACAAAAAAATGACTGCCCAAGGCCAGAGATCACTTTAGTGAAGTTTATTCCATTCTTCAAGTGAGCAAAAGGTGGCAGGTGAAAAATATACATACAGGGACGTCCAGGCAGGTTAAAAGCAGACAAAACAACAGAACCTTCAAGGTAAGAGTCCATCACCTTCACTATGATCTGGCAGGAGTCTAGCCACAGACTGCCTCCCTGTGGCGCAGAGCCCTGCTTTTAAAGCCACAGGCTCCGCCCACAGAAAGACCAATCAAGCAAACAAAACAATTAAACAATTATTTCTAACTCAAATGAACTCTTAAAGGATACAAAACAAATCATAATAATAAGGAAAATAAATAAACTTGTAAATCAAAAATACAATAACCAATTTAATAGAGAACACTCGGTATGTTCCGATGACGTCATCACATGATCACCTGGCGCGCCACACCCGGAAATAACTCTGCTTGTAAACAAAGTGGGAAAGTGTTTGGAAGTGAAAACAGGTTAGGATGGATGCAAACTGAAGCAGGAACACCGCGTGTGCACCACGATGAGCCGCATCAGTTTAACCTTTAACAGAAGTAAGTGATTGGGAGTATGTATGTGCGCATATTAACACGGACTCCTAATTAAGTCCCGGTTCGTGACGGCTCCTCCGTCACAGTCACCAATAATTTTGTTTCTGAAACAGATTTCTCTCAAAAGAAAATAGAAAAGTTGAATCAGCTCAGAAAGAAAAATCTGAATTTTTAGTAACATTTTGTTAAAAATAGTGTATAGAGATGATTTCTGCTTTTAATCATGAAACAGCTTCATTGGTTTGAGACTGCAGGTCTCCTGGCCATCACCCTAATCTTTAGCTCTGCAGAAGTTCTGGAGCCCAGACTCTGGCTGCCACGACCAGGCAAAAGTCTGAATTTATTAATTCATGAAAATGCCTTCTGTTTTATTAATCACATTAAAATATTTCTCTCTTAGCTGTAAATTTAATCCTTTTAGTGTATTTTACATTTTAAAAGATGCATTTTAGTTATTTTGATTGGTTTTCTGTGCAAAAATGTTTATGTTTCAGCACAAAATCTGAAGATAACCTGATAAAAGTACAAATCATGTTGGACTTTTTTTATTTTATGAGTTTTCTATGTGCTGATTTCATCAAATGAAACAGGAAACTGTTTTAATTTAGACAATTGGAGACTTTAAACTTAATTTAGTAAAAATTAGAGGGTTTGACATTATTTAAAAGAAATCCAGAAGATGTTGAATGAACAGAGAATAAAACTGTTAAGCAACAAATCAAAGTTATTTAAATACAAAATAAATCTTTAGTATCTCAGGTTCTCATATTATCACACAAAAGGATTTTTCTAGAAAATGACCATGAACCACAGGTCGATACGGCCAGGCAGCCCTGCACTCGCCTGATAACACAATCAATACAACGTTTGGATTTTAATTAATTTGTGACGACAGTCGGGAACTGAGGCCATGAAATCCAAGCCGGCTCTGTTTGAAACGCCCTGCGGAACGCCGCACGCCACCCGGACGGCGGCTACAAGTCAAGACATGTTGATGTGTTCAGTTCATGGCAGAGACACGACATGTGGACCAGAAGCAGCTGAACTTCATGAGGAAACACTTTTCACTCTGTATTCATGGCGAAAGCTTTTTAACTGACTGACGGTTCAAAACCTGATGTTCCTCCTGGTTTTCGTACAGTTTGAATCAGTGAAGTCTGTTTGTCCTCCAGACTGAATGAAAAGTGGTGTGAGCATCACAGGAAGCCTCTAGAGTCACGGTGGGTTTTGCTGCGCTCCATGCAGTTCCATCAGAGACCCCAAACCCGTCCTGCAGGTGTTTCCCTGCTGCTGCACACCTGGCTTAAATGATGGCTTCTGCAGCAACTGGAGGCATGCAGAGGAGATGATGCAATCATCTGCATCAGCTGTGCTGCAGCAGCAAAACATCAAAAGCATACAGGATGGCAAGGAGCAGCTTAGCCAAGAACCAGAACCTCTAACCAGAACTGCAGGATGGGACCGACCCAAAACAGACCAACAACAACATGACTCCCATCAGGATTCAATGCTGAGGATATTCCAACAAGGTCAAAGGTTACCTGGAGTAAACTAAGCTCTACCTGGACACGCTCACAGCTCTTTCTGATTTGCTCTTTTAGTTTTAAACCCCAAATGGCCGGTTAGGGTTAAACAGATCAATTATGATCCGTCTGGTAGGTCATAGCAGATCCGACTGACCTTTGCAGGAGGTCCCACCCTGCAGGGGGGGGGGGGCAAGTCCAGCAGCCATTGGACAAGAGCAAAGGTTCACCCTGGACAGGTTGCCAGTCTATCACTAAGGGCAATTTAGAGCAGTCAATTAAGCAGAGTACCCAGAGAGAACCCAGGTGTCCAGAAAGACTCCAGGTGGGATTTGAACCCAAGACCTTCCAGCTGCAGGGCAGCTGTGCTACTAACGGCCCATTACAGAGAAACGACTCAGTTCATTAGAAATAATAGAAAATGTGCAGTTTTCTCTCTGTCTGGTTCCGCTCCAGGCCTGATGATCCACGGCTGGTTTATCAGAACCGGTCCCTGATCCAATAACCCAAACCTTCAGTCAGCACTTACTGGACCTGAATGGGAGCAGCTTCTTCATCCCCAAACACAAAGCCGAGCAGAGAAGGAAATCAGAAGCGAACAAAGCAGGAGTGAACAGAGAACGGAGTGACGGACAGCAGAGCGACAGAACCTGTTAGGTTATGTAGACCCAAAGCTGAGCGGCCCGGAAATTTCTGATGGTTTTAATTCCCAACCCTGGGCTCGGCCGTCTGCTCCTCTCTGCTTTTATCTATCGCCGTGTTTCTCTATTGATTTTTTTCTTTATCTTCCAGGCTGGATAAGAGGACAGAGGAGTGAATGGAGAACTCAGCAGATTGCTGCTTTTCTCCCACTTATTGCCTTCCGTCCTTCACAGATTCACATGACGGCCGAGGAAGGCGATGATACAAGCGGATCAAGATCACTGGCTCAGGTTGAAATAGGAAGAGGAGAATTCACAAAGGTGTGAGAAATGATAACAAATAATCAATAGATGAAGTTCTGGACCTGCAGAAGCTGCTGAGGGAAACGGGAAGCAGATTCCTGTTTTCTGACTCATTAAAGACCCTCAGTTACATGTTTGAGTTTCTGCTGAAACGCAGAATGACGCCACAATCAACTAATTACAGAAAAGCTGCAGAAAAACAAAGGAAAATTTTCATTCTCTAAGTCTTGCATGACAATAACAACAATGACTGAAATAAAACTGAATCCCAACCATCCAGAACCAAACAGCATTTCCTTAAACACATTCATCACTATTTCAGCTGATCTGTTAAACTGACTGCAGAACATTTCTGCTCTAAAGAACGATTCTCCACATTCACAGACTTTCTGTGGAACTTAACTAATTATTTGTGCATTTTCTTTGAAGAGTGTATATAAAATATTTGAAAGAAAATGTATCTTGGGAAACTAAAATGCCTAGCAGCAATGCTACTTGACATGCTGTCTAGGCCTGCCATCTTTCAGAAATCCAAATAAGGGACGCCCACCACGGCGTGTCGCCCGACTCTCATGGGGTGGGACGTCCGCTGCAGTGATGGATAATATTTCATGGCAATGTTTTTGTTTTTAAAAAGTGATCCAGAGAGCAACCGTTCATACATAGAGTACTCCAAAACTGTTCTCCAGTCAGAGCATATCTTAAACATGTTTGATTAAAACGTATTTGGTAAACTGCTCAAGTACTGAGTGACTGATCATAACACCTGATTTAATATTCAAAATGTGTCCTCACACAGCCAAAAGTACAAGTTATGTCAAAATTCTAGTATTGTAAAGAATATTAATAAAATATTTATACAAATAAGGAGATAGATTTGGAGGCTGGTTCTAGGACAAATTTACCACTAGGGGTAGTCAGTGCTTTTTCATGGGGACACTTAAAAAATGAAACAAAAAAACAGAGCAATATTTCATCATTTGATATATTAAGTGAGCCAAAGAGCCACTTGTGTCTCCAGAGATCCAGGCTGCAGATCCCTGGCAGATGGAAAGTCTGATTCTACACAGCAGCTAAAGGTGCAGCACTATAATTTTTAATTCAATGTTAAAGTAAAATTGTGAAGGTTAAAAAATCCACCACTGAGCATTAACAAAAGACGTTTATTTAGTATAATTTCTTCTGTACCCCGTTGGCCCCCATCTAGATCCGCCCCTGGGCTGCAGGTCTGTGTCTGACATTAATTATACAGTAAATGAACACTGAATTCATAAAAGATGTCAACATTTCTTAATAAAACAAACAGAAAGCTCTAACAAACCTTTTAAAAGTAGAAATATTTATGTATTCACTGTTAATCTCTCAGTATGATTTGTTCTCTAAATCACCATTTGTATTATTTTGGCTGATACGGCGATACATTAAATAAGCAAATAATCAGCTCCTAACAGTCGACTAAAAGCACAATAAGAAGCTGAATAATAAAATGTTCTCCCACATCAGCCTCAGGAGATGACTGAGGGATGAAGAGATGCTGATTTCTGGTTCTTTAGGTTCTGATGGGTCTGCAGTTCCTCTCCTGATCCATTCTGTCTATCATACAGCAGCACCGCCACGATGGACACTTTTTTTGATTTTCATTGCCTGTATTCATCCTCACTAACATTATTCACCCTGGGATTTGCGTCTTCCCTCTCACGTCTGTATCTTTACGAGGTTTTGGTTCTAAGGACGTTTTAAAAAGACGCGGGTTGATAGCAGCTCACCGCGGCTGCGTAGTGTCCGTCTCTAGGCAACAGCGTCGGTCCGTAGCGTTCGGGGGTCCTTTTTACGTCCCGCCACAACAATTTAGCTGACCTTAAAATTTCCTGTTTCATTTTGGTCATTGTTGTTACACTTAGTGTTGATGTGTGTGTGATAGGCGAGTCTATCGGACAGTTCTAGAAATCCGGAACAAACCGCGTCCCGTAGCAACATTTAACAGCCAAACATGGGACAGTCCGTATTTAAGGCAACATGTCGCATGTTTATCTGGCGTAGAATCAGTGAATCTGTGATCGATCTCATCGGTCTGCGGCAGAAGTCTCTTGATTCACGTTAACCTGAATCATTTCAGTCCGGATCGACACAGCTGCTCCTCCTGAGCCCGGGTCGGTCTGAACGGATGAACCCAAGATGAACTAAGCCTGGATTTATCTCTCATCCTGGATTTCTGAGTTGGACTTCTGTGAACCAGCCGAATGGTTTTGCGTTTCCCAAACCCTGCCTGGTTTCCCCTCACAGCTGCTCCTGGTTTCTGATCAGGTTATCAAGCTCGTCGCTTTCTAAAATCATTCATTCTCCGTGAAGCTGCTGTTCTCATGCCCTGCCTCCTGGTCCTGTTATTTATTTTATTAAACTTCAGGATTTTCTGCAGTGAAAAGACAAATATACGCTTTATGGAACTATTAATTGATCAAGAATATAAAAACGGAACAAAAAAAAGGCGAAATAAAATTAAGATGGCTCAAAATTTAAATAGATGAAAATACAAAATTCTTGACAATAAACAAATAAAAACAAAGTTTGCAGCACTGCGCAGCAGGAGCTGCAGCTGCATTTGGTTCCTGGTTGCAGGACATTTGCTGCATATTTCCAGTTGAATAAAAGACACTAAAGCCTAAAACAATGTGAGAAAGAAATTATTTTAAAACATTATTGTTTATTACAATAAAATATTTTGGAGAAAAGAAATGATCTTTAAGTTGTTCCCAGCCATTCATTAAAATAAACTTCAGAGATTTTAAACAATTTGACATTAAGTAACTTCAAACTTTTTCAGAATAAATAAAGAAGTTGTTTGACTCAGTTCAGCTCCAAAAACATAAAAAATAATTTCTAAATTATCCATTTAGAAAATAATAAGTATGTTTCACATCTTCCTCCTCAGTTATTTCCCAGTTTTTATTTTTAAAAATCTCTATTTTTCAGAGGCAGCGTTTTTCTGCATTATCTTTGAACTTACATTTATTCTTTGTTTTTCAGCGACGCTCTTTTCAGTTCTGCTGTGCAGCCAAACGAGAACAAATGAAAGAGACGATCATTGATTCCATCACATCGTGGAATCGACTGCAGCCACTTCAAGACCGGAGCAGCTAATCCATGAGCCGCCGGCGGATTCGGGCCAGCGCCTGCAATCAGAGCCGGATGGAGATCAGGAGGCAGAAATCATCTTCTATCAAACTCAAACGGGTTATGAAGTGTCTCAGTATTGATCAGCGACAACAACGACAAGTCCATTGACCTCATGAGACATAACTATTGACAAGAGAATTAGAGCCATAATTGTTCCTCTGCCATCCAGTGAGATGAAAGATCAGAGACCGACTGGTTCTGGAGCTGCAGGCACATCAGCATAAAGTCTGAATATGATTATTATTACTGAAAAGGACCAGAGAGATGTAGAAAGTGGAAGAAATGTCTGGTGTCTAATCTAGACCGCTGGCTGCAGGAAACTGATGCGTCAAAAAGCTTCTAAGTTCGGATTCTTCATTACTAGACAGAAAATAAGATGTACAAAAACGGCCCAACCAAAGAGAAACTGCAGAAACTGCTGCCTGCATTTTTCCACCTCATCTTGGGCAGAGTGGCAGCAGCTGCTGCTTCGCTGCAGCGTCCGTCCTCCCTGACTGCTGCTCATCCTAGTTCTCATGCTTACACATGATTTCACTGCAATCAAAACACAACAGGTGCTGAGCAAAATTATTTTAGAAGATTATACAAATTCTTCCATAAATCCCAAATAAATCAGTGGGATGATTTACAGGTAAAATATTAAAGACAAAATAATGAATTGGTGCTGAACAGCAATCACTGCTTGGTGACAAAATTTGGATTTTATAATCCAATAAAGGTCGAAATTTTAGCAAATTGCTAAATGTGAGTGAAGGCAGATTTACCTCCATGTTTTGGAATCACGGAAATAATTTAGTGAACAGAAAAACCTATCATCATTTTCTCTGTTTGTTCTGTTTTTGGACAGTTTCTGTGTCTGGATTAAAGATTGATTATATTTATGTAAATATAATTAATGGAACTCCTCCATATATTAAACAGGAATCAGAAATTATTGCTCCAGTTTCTGATGCTCAACGTCTCTGAAAAGACAAATGGCTCCTTCCTTTTTTCTGATCTGCGGTCAGAAAGAACTTCCTCCTCCTGGGTGAAAACCGGCCTGGGAAAGCTGTGCTTATTATGGTCTGCCGGCTGCAGGAGTGTCTCTGCAGCCCGTGTTGGACCCTCACAGCAATCTGTGAAAGCGTCTCGGAGCGGCGGGACAAAGCTGCAGCGGGGCCGTACATCTGTGAGTGCAGAAACAAAGCTTTGTTTGTGAGCCTCCATCACTTGTGCTCATGAAAGCAGACACTTACTTGAAAAACTTTCCTTTTCTTTCAGGGGCGGGGGAAGCGGAGGGGGGGGACACTCTAAACCTACATCCTGGTATAAATTTGCAGAACGTAATACAGGCCCGATTGTGTGCAGAGCCGACGCAGGATGCATACAAATAGAATCCCCTCTGAAATGTCCTCTTCCCTGCATGGCTCAGTGGCTGATGTACAATAAATCAACAAAAGGGGCTTTAAGAACGAACGCTGCAGCTCGGGGACTCTGTCATTTTATCTTTTTACAGTATTTAATTGGACGGTTTCCCTGAAACTCGACACGCCGCTTTCAAACCAACATGGCCAAACCTAAGAGGAGATTGATAAGAGTTTGCCCCCTCCTCTTAGCCTCTTTCCTCTCTCAAAGTTTTTTTACCTTTGAGGAGAGAAGTTTCAGCTGAAGGGAAACTAAAGTTACAAGTTTGAGCTGAAACTGGAGGCTGAGTGACGAACAAGGCCGGGCTGGGAAAAAGGGAAGTTGGCAACGGCGGCGGGTGAACGGCGCGCCTTGGAGCCGCAGCCACTGCACCAGGTGTCCACTTAATTCAAATGCCCCCCAAACCCCTGAGCCCCCCTGAACCCCCCCAAATCATTTGCAACTGAATACAGATATAATCCTGGAAATATAAGTCTCCATTAAGGCTAACCCATTTAGCTAACAAGGCTGCCATTGTGTCGCATGGAGAATAAATACCAGCAAGACGGGAGACTGGAGAATGTCAACGAGTCACATGGCAACACACACGGCAACACACACGGCAACACACAGGGCAACACACAGGGCAACACACAGGGCAACACACAGGACAACACACAGGACAACACACACGGCAACACACAGGGCAACAAACATGGCAACACACACGGCAACACACAGGGCAACACACAGGACAACACACAGGGCAACACACAGGGCAACACACACGGCAACACACAGGGCAACACACAGGGCAACACACAGGGCAACACACACGGCAACACACAGGACAACACACACGGCAACACAC